>NW_027615332.1:0-48657 GCF_965212315.1 Lampetra planeri | reverse complement strand
TATTTTGTTTCGTGAAGCAAGTCAGCAAAACAACCCCAACAAGTAGCACTTACTGTAACAAGAATTCAAGTCAGTACATGTGTTAGGGTCATTTTAGTGACAAGTTTTTTTGATTCTACCAAATAGTTCATTCAAGGGTCATTCCAAACTGCCTTCACATATTACATTTAATTATGTTTTAGATGTCCCCAACGAGAAAGCCCCAAAGAGAAGCACTTATGAAAGAAGTAACATCAGTGTTTTCCTTTGAGGTTGTCTGTGTGGAATGATTCTAAATCAGCGTCCTTGATTAATCTGTTGTATTTGTAATGTATAACCGCCCCAACAAGTAGCACTTACTCTATTGAAGCAACAAGTCTGTACTCGAGCTGGGTCAATGATACAAACTTCTCGTTCGATGACTCCCCTCTCCATTGGATTTTGCTTGGACTCAAAGTATGCTTCCCTTCTCCGTCCTCAGTTTTCGATTCTTGACACAGTGGAAGTTGTGGGTCAAGTGAAGATGCACCTATTTCACATCCAGTCTGTGTCCATTTCACTCCTCCTTTCAATGACCAAGCTCCACTCCAATTGCTTGACAACAATACAGTCTGTAAATTCATGAGTCGTTCACACATGCTGAGTGGTGAATTGCCATTCAACGAGTTTCATAGTAACAGCAAACTGACATCTTGTGGCTGCCAAGTACACAGCTGCAGCAGGAGAGCTTCACAATGCGAAACTAATTACTTTTTTTCCCATGTGACTTTTGCAAAGTATTTTGTTTCGTGAAGCAAGTCAGCAAAACAACCCCAACAAGTAGCACTTACTGTAACAAGAATTCAAGTGAGTACTTGTGTTAGGGTCATTTTAGTGACAAGTTTGTGGATTCCACCAAATAGTTCCAAACTGCTTTCACATATTAAATTTGGTTTCTGTTTTGAATGTCTCCGACAAGACAACCCCAAAGAGAAGCACTTATGAATAGAAATAACATCAGTGTTTTCATTTGAGGTTGTCTGTGTGGAATGATTCAAAATCAGCGTTCTTGATCAATCTGTTGTATTTGTAATGTATAACAGCCCCAACAAGTAGCACTTACTCTATTGAAGCAACAAGTCTGTACTCGAGCTGGGTCAATGATACAAACGTACATTTAGTTCAATTCCTAGTCCACAGGATTCCTCTGGTGTCTCTGCCCCGAGTCTCTTGAATAACCTATTCAATATTCAAGTTGACATCACAAGCCAGCAAAACTACCCCAACAAGTAGCACTTACTGTAACAAGAATTCAAGTCAGTACATGTGTTAGGGTCATTTTAGTGACAAGTTTTTTTGATTCTACCAAATAGTTCATTCAAGGGTCATTCCAAACTGCCTTCACATATTACATTTAATTATGTTTTAGATGTCCCCAACGAGAAAGCCCCAAAGAGAAGCACTTATGAAAGAAGTAACATCAGTGTTTTCCTTTGAGGTTGTCTGTGTGGAATGATTCTAAATCAGCGTCCTTGATTAATCTGTTGTATTTGTAATGTATAACCGCCCCAACAAGTAGCACTTACTCTATTGAAGCAACAAGTCTGTACTCGAGCTGGGTCAATGATACAAACTTCTCGTTCGATGACTCCCCTCTCCATTGGATTTTGCTTGGACTCAAAGTATGCTTCCCTTCTCCGTCCTCAGTTTTCAATGCTTGACACAGTGGAAGTTGTGGGTCAAGTGAAGATGCACTTATTTCACATCCAGTCTGTGTCCATTTCACTCCTCCTTTCAATGACCAAGCTCCACTCCAACTGCTTGAAAACAATACAGTCTGTAAATTCATGAATCGTTCACACATGCTGAGTGGTGAATTGCCATTCAAGGAGTTTCATAGTTGCAGCAAACTGAAATCTTGTGGCTGCCAAGTACACAGCTGCAGCAGGAGAGCTTCACAATGCGAAACTAATTACTTTTTTCCCATGTGACTTTTGCAAAGTATTTTGTTTCGTGAAGCAAGTCAGCAAAACAACCCCAACAAGTAGCACTTACTGTAACAAGAATTCAAGTGAGTACTTGTGTTAGGGTCATTTTAGTGACAAGTTTGTGGATTCTACCAAGTAGTTCCAAACTGCCTTCACATATTAAATTTGGTTTCTGATTTGGATGTCTCCGACAAGACAACCCCAAAGAGAAGCACTTATGAATAGAAATAACATCAGTGTTTTCCTTTGAGGTTGTCTGAGTGGAATGATTCAAAATCAGCGTCCTTGATCAATCTGTTGTATTTGTAATGTATAACCGCCCCAACAAGTAGCACTTACTCTATTGAAGCAACAAGTCTGTACTCGAGCTGGGTCAATGATACAAACTTCTCGTTCGATGACTCCCCTCTCCATTGGATTTTGCTTGGACTCAAAGTATGCTTCCCTTCTCCGTCCTCAGTTTTCAATTCTTGACACAGTGGAAGTTGTGGGTCAAGTGAAGATGCACCTATTTCACATCCAGTCTGTGTCCATTTCACTCCTCCTTTCAATGACCAAGCTCCACTCCAATTGCTTGACAACAATACAGTCTGTAAATTCATGAGTCGTTCACACATGCTGAGTGGTGAATTGCCATTCAACGAGTTTCATAGTTGCAGCACACTGACATCTTGTGGCTGCCAAGTACACAGCTGCAGCAGGAAAGCTTCACAATGCAAAACAAATTACTTTTTTTTTCCATGTGACTTTTGCAAAGTATTTTGTTTCGTGAAGCATGTCAACAAAACAACCCCAACAAGTAGCACTTACTGTAACAAGAATTCAAGTCAGTACATGTGTTAGGGTCATTTTAGTGACAAGTTTTTTGATTCTACCAAATAGTTCATCCACGGATCATTCCAAACTGCCTTCACATATTACATTTAATTCTGTTTTAGATGTCCCCAACGAGAAAGCCCCAAAGAGAAGCACTTATGAAAGAAGTAACTTCAGTGTTTTCCTTTGAGGTTGTCTGTGTGGAATGATTCAAAATCAGCGTCCTTGATCAATCTGTTGTATTTGTAATGTATAACAGCCCCAACAAGTAGCACTTACTCTATTGAAGCAACAAGTCTGTACTCGAGCTGGGTCAATGATACATACGTACATTTAGTTCATTTCCTAGTCCACAGGATTCCTCTGGAGTCTCTGCCCCGAGTCTCTTGAATAACCTATTCAATATTCAAGTTGACATGACAAGCCAGCAAAACAACCCCAACAAGTAGCACTTACTGTAACAAGAATTCAAGTGAGTACTTGTGTTAGGGTCATTTTAGTGACAAGTTTGTGGATTCCACCAAATAGTTCCAAACTGCTTTCACATATTAAATTTGGTTTCTGTTTTGAATGTCTCCGACAAGACAACCCCAAAGAGAAGCACTTATGAATAGAAATAACATCAGTGTTTTCCTTTGAGGTTGTCTGAGTGGAATGATTCAAAATCAGCGTCCTTGATCAATCTGTTGTATTTGTAATGTATAACAGCCCCAACAAGTAGCACTTACTCTATTGAAGCAACAAGTCTGTACTCGAGCTGGGTCAATGATACATACGTACATTTAGTTCATTTCCTAGTCCACAGGATTCCTCTGGAGTCTCTGCCCCGAGTCTCTTGAATAACCTATTCAATATTCAAGTTGACATGACAAGCCAGCAAAACAACCCCAACAAGTAGCACTTACTGTAACAAGAATTCAAGTGAGTACTTGTGTTAGGGTCATTTTAGTGACAAGTTTTTTGATTCTACCAAATAGTTCATCCATGGATAATTCCAAAATGCCTTCACATATTACATTTAATTCTGTTTTAGATGTCCCCAACGAGAAAGCCCCAAAGAGAAGCACTTATGAAAGAAGTAACATCAGTGTTTTCCTTTGAGGTTGTCTGTGTGGAATGATTCAAAATCAACGTCCTTGATCAATCTGTTGTATTTGTAATGTATAACCGCCCCAACAAGTAGCACTTACTCTATTGAAGCAACAAGTCTGTACTCGAGCTGGGTCAATGATACAAACTTCTCGTTCGATGACTCCCCTCTCCATTGGATTTTGCTTGGACTCAAAGTATGCTTCCCTTCTCCGTCCTCAGTTTTCAATGCTTGACACAGTGGAAGTTGTGGGTCAAGTGAAGATGCACCTATTTCACATCCAGTCTGTGTCCATTTCACTCCTCCTTTCAATGACCAAGCTCCACTCCAACTGCTTGAAAACAATACAGTCTGTAAATTCATGAATCGTTCACACATGCTGAGTGGTGAATTGCCATTCAAGGAGTTTCATAGTTGCAGCAAACTGAAATCTTGTGGCTGCCAAGTACACAGCTGCAGCAGGAGAGCTTCACAATGCGAAACTAATTACTTTTTTCCCATGTGACTTTTGCAAAGTATTTTGTTTCGTGAAGCAAGTCAGCAAAACAACCCCAACAAGTAGCACTTACTGTAACAAGAATTCAAGTGAGTACTTGTGTTAGGGTCATTTTAGTGACAAGTTTGTGGATTCTACCAAGTAGTTCCAAACTGCCTTCACATATTAAATTTGGTTTCTGATTTGGATGTCTCCGACAAGACAACCCCAAAGAGAAGCACTTATGAATAGAAATAACATCAGTGTTTTCCTTTGAGGTTGTCTGAGTGGAATGATTCAAAATCAGCGTCCTTGATCAATCTGTTGTATTTGTAATGTATAACCGCCCCAACAAGTAGCACTTACTCTATTGAAGCAACAAGTCTGTACTCGAGCTGGGTCAATGATACAAACTTCTCATTCGATGGCTACCCTCTCCATTGGGATTTACTTGCGCTCAAAGTATGCTTCCCTTCTCCGTCCTCAGTTTTCAATTCTTGACACAGTGGAAGTTGTGGGTCAAGTGAAGATGTACCCATTTCACATCCAGTCTGTGTCCATTTCACTCCTCCTTTCAATGACCAAGCTCCATTCCAACTGCTTGAAAACAATACAGTCTGTAAATTCATGAATCGTTCACACATGCTGAGTGGTGAATTGCCATTCAAGGAGTTTCATAGTTGCAGCACACTGACATCTTGTGGCTGCCAAGTACACAGCTGCAGCAGGAGAGCTTCACAATGCGAAACTAATTACTTTTTTTCCCATGTGACTTTTGCAAAGTATTTTGTTTCGTGAAGCAAGTCAGCAAAACAACCCCAACAAGTAGCACTTACTGTAACAAGAATTCAAGTCAGTACATGTGTTAGGGTCATTTTAGTGACAAGTTTTTTTGATTCTACCAAATAGTTCATTCAAGGGTCATTCCAAACTGCCTTCACATATTACATTTAATTATGTTTTAGATGTCCCCAACGAGAAAGCCCCAAAGAGAAGCACTTATGAAAGAAGTAACATCAGTGTTTTCCTTTGAGGTTGTCTGTGTGGAATGATTCTAAATCAGCGTCCTTGATTAATCTGTTGTATTTGTAATGTATAACCGCCCCAACAAGTAGCACTTACTCTATTGAAGCAACAAGTCTGTACTCGAGCTGGGTCAATGATACAAACTTCTCGTTCGATGACTCCCCTCTCCATTGGATTTTGCTTGGACTCAAAGTATGCTTCCCTTCTCCGTCCTCAGTTTTCAATTCTTGACACAGTGGAAGTTGTGGGTCAAGTGAAGATGCACCTATTTCACATCCAGTCTGTGTCCATTTCACTCCTCCTTTCAATGACCAAGCTCCACTCCAATTGCTTGACAACAATACAGTCTGTAAATTCATGAGTCGTTCACACATGCTGAGTGGTGAATTGCCATTCAACGAGTTTCATAGTTGCAGCACACTGACATCTTGTGGCTGCCAAGTACACAGCTGCAGCAGGAAAGCTTCACAATGCAAAACAAATTACTTTTTTTTTCCATGTGACTTTTGCAAAGTATTTTGTTTCGTGAAGCATGTCAACAAAACAACCCCAACAAGTAGCACTTACTGTAACAAGAATTCAAGTCAGTACATGTGTTAGGGTCATTTTAGTGACAAGTTTTTTGATTCTACCAAATAGTTCATCCACGGATCATTCCAAACTGCCTTCACATATTAAATTTAATTCTGTTTTAGATGTCCCCAACGAGAAAGCCCCAAAGAGAAGCACTTATGAAAGAAGTAACTTCAGTGTTTTCCTTTGAGGTTGTCTGTGTGGAATGATTCAAAATCAGCGTCCTTGATCAATCTGTTGTATTTGTAATGTATAACAGCCCCAACAAGTAGCACTTACTCTATTGAAGCAACAAGTCTGTACTCGAGCTGGGTCAATGATACATACGTACATTTAGTTCATTTCCTAGTCCACAGGATTCCTCTGGAGTCTCTGCCCCGAGTCTCTTGAATAACCTATTCAATATTCAAGTTGACATGACAAGCCAGCAAAACAACCCCAACAAGTAGCACTTACTGTAACAAGAATTCAAGTGAGTACTTGTGTTAGGGTCATTTTAGTGACAAGTTTGTGGATTCCACCAAATAGTTCCAAACTGCTTTCACATATTAAATTTGGTTTCTGTTTTGAATGTCTCCGACAAGACAACCCCAAAGAGAAGCACTTATGAATAGAAATAACATCAGTGTTTTCCTTTGAGGTTGTCTGAGTGGAATGATTCAAAATCAGCGTCCTTGATCAATCTGTTGTATTTGTAATGTATAACCGCCCCAACAAGTAGCACTTACTCTATTGAAGCAACAAGTCTGTACTCGAGCTGGGTCAATGATACAAACGTACATTTAGTTCAATTCCTAGTCCACAGGATTTCTCTGGAGTCTCTGCGCGAGTCTCTTGAATAACCTATTCAATATTCAAGTTGACATCACAAGCCAGCAAAACTACCCCAACAAGTAGCACTTACTGTAACAAGAATTCAAGTCAGTACATGTGTTAGGGTCATTTTAGTGACAAGTTTTTTTGATTCTACCAAATAGTTCATTCAAGGGTCATTCCAAACTGCCTTCACATATTACATTTAATTATGTTTTAGATGTCCCCAACGAGAAAGCCCCAAAGAGAAGCACTTATGAAAGAAGTAACATCAGTGTTTTCCTTTGAGGTTGTCTGTGTGGAATGATTCAAAATCAGCGTCCTTGATTAATCTGTTGTATTTGTAATGTATAACCGCCCCAACAAGTAGCACTTACTCTATTGAAGCAACAAGTCTGTACTCGAGCTGGGTCAATGATACAAACTTCTCATTCGATGGCTACCCTCTCCATTGGATTTTACTTGCGCTCAAAGTATGCTTCCCTTCTCCGTCCTCAGTTTTCAATTCTTGACACAGTGGAAGTTGTGGGTCAAGTGAAGATGTACCCATTTCACATCCAGTCTGTGTCCATTTCACTCCTCCTTTCAATGACCAAGCTCCATTCCAACTGCTTGAAAACAATACAGTCTGTAAATTCATGAATCGTTCACACATGCTGAGTGGTGAATTGCCATTCAAGGAGTTTCATAGTTGCAGCACACTGACATCTTGTGGCTGCCAAGTACACAGCTGCAGCAGGAGAGCTTCACAATGCGAAACTAATTACTTTTTTCCCATGTGACTTTTGCAAAGTATTTTGTTTCGTGAAGCAAGTCAGCAAAACAACCCCAACAAGTAGCACTTACTGTAACAAGAATTCAAGTGAGTACTTGTGTTAGGGTCATTTTAGTGACAAGTTTGTGGATTCTACCAAGTAGTTCCAAACTGCCTTCACATATTAAATTTGGTTTCTGATTTGGATGTCTCCGACAAGACAACCCCAAAGAGAAGCACTTATGAATAGAAATAACATCAGTGTTTTCCTTTGAGGTTGTCTGAGTGGAATGATTCAAAATCAGCGTCCTTGATCAATCTGTTGTATTTGTAATGTATAACCGCCCCAACAAGTAGCACTTACTCTATTGAAGCAACAAGTCTGTACTCGAGCTGGGTCAATGATACAAACTTCTCGTTCGATGACTCCCCTCTCCATTGGATTTTGCTTGGACTCAAAGTATGCTTCCCTTCTCCGTCCTCAGTTTTCAATTCTTGACACAGTGGAAGTTGTGGGTCAAGTGAAGATGCACCTATTTCACATCCAGTCTGTGTCCATTTCACTCCTCCTTTCAATGACCAAGCTCCACTCCAATTGCTTGACAACAATACAGTCTGTAAATTCATGAGTCGTTCACACATGCTGAGTGGTGAATTGCCATTCAACGAGTTTCATAGTTGCAGCACACTGACATCTTGTGGCTGCCAAGTACACAGCTGCAGCAGGAAAGCTTCACAATGCAAAACAAATTACTTTTTTTTTCCATGTGACTTTTGCAAAGTATTTTGTTTCGTGAAGCATGTCAACAAAACAACCCCAACAAGTAGCACTTACTGTAACAAGAATTCAAGTCAGTACATGTGTTAGGGTCATTTTAGTGACAAGTTTTTTGATTCTACCAAATAGTTCATCCACGGATCATTCCAAACTGCCTTCACATATTAAATTTAATTCTGTTTTAGATGTCCCCAACGAGAAAGCCCCAAAGAGAAGCACTTATGAAAGAAGTAACTTCAGTGTTTTCCTTTGAGGTTGTCTGTGTGGAATGATTCAAAATCAGCGTCCTTGATCAATCTGTTGTATTTGTAATGTATAACAGCCCCAACAAGTAGCACTTACTCTATTGAAGCAACAAGTCTGTACTCGAGCTGGGTCAATGATACATACGTACATTTAGTTCATTTCCTAGTCCACAGGATTCCTCTGGAGTCTCTGCCCCGAGTCTCTTGAATAACCTATTCAATATTCAAGTTGACATGACAAGCCAGCAAAACAACCCCAACAAGTAGCACTTACTGTAACAAGAATTCAAGTGAGTACTTGTGTTAGGGTCATTTTAGTGACAAGTTTGTGGATTCCACCAAATAGTTCCAAACTGCTTTCACATATTAAATTTGGTTTCTGTTTTGAATGTCTCCGACAAGACAACCCCAAAGAGAAGCACTTATGAATAGAAATAACATCAGTGTTTTCCTTTGAGGTTGTCTGAGTGGAATGATTCAAAATCAGCGTCCTTGATCAATCTGTTGTATTTGTAATGTATAACCGCCCCAACAAGTAGCACTTACTCTATTGAAGCAACAAGTCTGTACTCGAGCTGGGTCAATGATACAAACGTACATTTAGTTCAATTCCTAGTCCACAGGATTTCTCTGGAGTCTCTGCGCGAGTCTCTTGAATAACCTATTCAATATTCAAGTTGACATCACAAGCCAGCAAAACTACCCCAACAAGTAGCACTTACTGTAACAAGAATTCAAGTCAGTACATGTGTTAGGGTCATTTTAGTGACAAGTTTTTTTGATTCTACCAAATAGTTCATTCAAGGGTCATTCCAAACTGCCTTCACATATTACATTTAATTATGTTTTAGATGTCCCCAACGAGAAAGCCCCAAAGAGAAGCACTTATGAAAGAAGTAACATCAGTGTTTTCCTTTGAGGTTGTCTGTGTGGAATGATTCAAAATCAGCGTCCTTGATTAATCTGTTGTATTTGTAATGTATAACCGCCCCAACAAGTAGCACTTACTCTATTGAAGCAACAAGTCTGTACTCGAGCTGGGTCAATGATACAAACTTCTCGTTCGATGACTCCCCTCTCCATTGGATTTTGCTTGGACTCAAAGTATGCTTCCCTTCTCCGTCCTCAGTTTTCAATTCTTGACACAGTGGAAGTTGTGGGTCAAGTGAAGATGCACCTATTTCACATCCAGTCTGTGTCCATTTCACTCCTCCTTTCAATGACCAAGCTCCACTCCAATTGCTTGACAACAATACAGTCTGTAAATTCATGAGTCGTTCACACATGCTGAGTGGTGAATTGCCATTCAACGAGTTTCATAGTTGCAGCACACTGACATCTTGTGGCTGCCAAGTACACAGCTGCAGCAGGAAAGCTTCACAATGCAAAACAAATTACTTTTTTTTTTCCATGTGACTTTTGCAAAGTATTTTGTTTCGTGAAGCATGTCAACAAAACAACCCCAACAAGTAGCACTTACTGTAACAAGAATTCAAGTCAGTACATGTGTTAGGGTCATTTTAGTGACAAGTTTTTTGATTCTACCAAATAGTTCATCCACGGATCATTCCAAACTGCCTTCACATATTAAATTTAATTCTGTTTTAGATGTCCCCAACGAGAAAGCCCCAAATAGAAGCACTTATGAAAGAAGTAACTTCAGTGTTTTCCTTTGAGGTTGTCTGTGTGGAATGATTCAAAATCAGCGTCCTTGATCAATCTGTTGTATTTGTAATGTATAACAGCCCCAACAAGTAGCACTTACTCTATTGAAGCAACAAGTCTGTACTCGAGCTGGGTCAATGATACATACGTACATTTAGTTCATTTCCTAGTCCACAGGATTCCTCTGGAGTCTCTGCCCCGAGTCTCTTGAATAACCTATTCAATATTCAAGTTGACATGACAAGCCAGCAAAACAACCCCAACAAGTAGCACTTACTGTAACAAGAATTCAAGTGAGTACTTGTGTTAGGGTCATTTTAGTGACAAGTTTGTGGATTCCACCAAATAGTTCCAAACTGCTTTCACATATTAAATTTGGTTTCTGTTTTGAATGTCTCCGACAAGACAACCCCAAAGAGAAGCACTTATGAATAGAAATAACATCAGTGTTTTCCTTTGAGGTTGTCTGAGTGGAATGATTCAAAATCAGCGTCCTTGATCAATCTGTTGTATTTGTAATGTATAACCGCCCCAACAAGTAGCACTTACTCTATTGAAGCAACAAGTCTGTACTCGAGCTGGGTCAATGATACAAACGTACATTTAGTTCAATTCCTAGTCCACAGGATTTCTCTGGAGTCTCTGCGCGAGTCTCTTGAATAACCTATTCAATATTCAAGTTGACATCACAAGCCAGCAAAACTACCCCAACAAGTAGCACTTACTGTAACAAGAATTCAAGTCAGTACATGTGTTAGGGTCATTTTAGTGACAAGTTTTTTTGATTCTACCAAATAGTTCATTCAAGGGTCATTCCAAACTGCCTTCACATATTACATTTAATTATGTTTTAGATGTCCCCAACGAGAAAGCCCCAAAGAGAAGCACTTATGAAAGAAGTAACATCAGTGTTTTCCTTTGAGGTTGTCTGTGTGGAATGATTCTAAATCAGCGTCCTTGATTAATCTGTTGTATTTGTAATGTATAACCGCCCCAACAAGTAGCACTTACTCTATTGAAGCAACAAGTCTGTACTCGAGCTGGGTCAATGATACAAACTTCTCATTCGATGGCTACCCTCTCCATTGGATTTTACTTGCGCTCAAAGTATGCTTCCCTTCTCCGTCCTCAGTTTTCAATTCTTGACACAGTGGAAGTTGTGGGTCAAGTGAAGATGTACCCATTTCACATCCAGTCTGTGTCCATTTCACTCCTCCTTTCAATGACCAAGCTCCATTCCAACTGCTTGAAAACAATACAGTCTGTAAATTCATGAATCGTTCACACATGCTGAGTGGTGAATTGCCATTCAAGGAGTTTCATAGTTGCAGCACACTGACATCTTGTGGCTGCCAAGTACACAGCTGCAGCAGGAGAGCTTCACAATGCGAAACTAATTACTTTTTTCCCATGTGACTTTTGCAAAGTATTTTGTTTCGTGAAGCAAGTCAGCAAAACAACCCCAACAAGTAGCACTTACTGTAACAAGAATTCAAGTGAGTACTTGTGTTAGGGTCATTTTAGTGACAAGTTTGTGGATTCTACCAAGTAGTTCCAAACTGCCTTCACATATTAAATTTGGTTTCTGATTTGGATGTCTCCGACAAGACAACCCCAAAGAGAAGCACTTATGAATAGAAATAACATCAGTGTTTTCCTTTGAGGTTGTCTGAGTGGAATGATTCAAAATCAGCGTCCTTGATCAATCTGTTGTATTTGTAATGTATAACCGCCCCAACAAGTAGCACTTACTCTATTGAAGCAACAAGTCTGTACTCGAGCTGGGTCAATGATACAAACTTCTCGTTCGATGACTCCCCTCTCCATTGGATTTTGCTTGGACTCAAAGTATGCTTCCCTTCTCCGTCCTCAGTTTTCAATTCTTGACACAGTGGAAGTTGTGGGTCAAGTGAAGATGCACCTATTTCACATCCAGTCTGTGTCCATTTCACTCCTCCTTTCAATGACCAAGCTCCACTCCAATTGCTTGACAACAATACAGTCTGTAAATTCATGAGTCGTTCACACATGCTGAGTGGTGAATTGCCATTCAAGGAGTTTCATAGTTGCAGCACACTGACATCTTGTGGCTGCCAAGTACACAGCTGCAGCAGGAGAGCTTCACAATGCGAAACTAATTACTTTTTTTCCCATGTGACTTTTGCAAAGTATTTTGTTTCGTGAAGCAAGTCAGCAAAACAACCCCAACAAGTATCACTTACTGTAACAAGAATTCAAGTGAGTACTTGTGTTAGGGTCATTTTAGTGACAAGTTTGTGGATTCCACCAAATAGTTCCAAACTGCTTTCACATATTAAATTTGTTTTCTGTTTGAATGTCTCCGACAAGACAACCCCAAAGAGAAGCACTTATGAATAGAAATAACATCAGTGTTTTCATTTGAGGTTGTCTGTGTGGAATGATTCAAAATCAGCGTCCTTGATCAATCTGTTGTATTTGTAATGTATAACAGCCCCAACAAGTAGCACTTACTCTATTGAAGCAACAAGTCTGTACTCGAGCTGGGTCAATGATACATACGTACATTTAGTTCATTTCCTAGTCCACAGGATTCCTCTGGAGTCTCTGCCCCGAGTCTCTTGAATAACCTATTCAATATTCAAGTTGACATGACAAGCCAGCAAAACAACCCCAACAAGTAGTACTTACTGTAACAAGAATTCAAGTGAGTACTTGTGTTAGGGTCATTTTAGTGACAAGTTTGTGGATTCTACCAAGTAGTTCCAAACTGCCTTCACATATTAAATTTGGTTTCTGATTTGGATGTCTCCGACAAGACAACCCCAAAGAGAAGCACTTATGAATAGAAATAACATCAGTGTTTTCCTTTGAGGTTGTCTGAGTGGAATGATTCAAAATCAGCGTCCTTGATCAATCTGTTGTATTTGTAATGTATAACCGCCCCAACAAGTAGCACTTACTCTATTGAAGCAACAAGTCTGTACTCGAGCTGGGTCAATGATACAAACTTCTCGTTCGATGACTCCCCTCTCCATTGGATTTTGCTTGGACTCAAAGTATGCTTCCCTTCACCGTCCTCAGTTTTCAATTCTTGACACAGTGGAAGTTGTGGGTCAAGTGAAGATGCACCTATTTCACATCCAGTCTGTGTCCATTTCACTCCTCCTTTCAATGACCAAGCTCCACTCCAACTGCTTGAAAACAATACAGTCTGTAAATTCATGAATCGTTCACACATGCTGAGTGGTGAATTGCCATTCAAGGAGTTTCATAGTTGCAGCAAACTGAAATCTTGTGGCTGCCAAGTACACAGCTGCAGCAGGAGAGCTTCACAATGCGAAACTAATTACTTTTTTCCCATGTGACTTTTGCAAAGTATTTTGTTTCGTGAAGCAAGTCAGCAAAACAACCCCAACAAGTAGCACTTACTGTAACAAGAATTCAAGTGAGTACTTGTGTTAGGGTCATTTTAGTGACAAGTTTGTGGATTCTACCAAGTAGTTCCAAACTGCCTTCACATATTAAATTTGGTTTCTGATTTGGATGTCTCCGACAAGACAACCCCAAAGAGAAGCACTTATGAATAGAAATAACATCAGTGTTTTCCTTTGAGGTTGTCTGAGTGGAATGATTCAAAATCAGCGTCCTTGATCAATCTGTTGTATTTGTAATGTATAACCGCCCCAACAAGTAGCACTTACTCTATTGAAGCAACAAGTCTGTACTCGAGCTGGGTCAATGATACAAACTTCTCGTTAGATGACTCCCCTCTCCATTGGATTTTGCTTGGACTCAAAGTATGCTTCCCTTCTCCGTCCTCAGTTTTCAATTCTTGACACAGTGGAAGTTGTGGGTCAAGTGAAGATGCACCTATTTCACATCCAGTCTGTGTCCATTTCACTCCTCCTTTCAATGACCAAGCTCCACTCCAATTGCTTGACAACAATACAGTCTGTAAATTCATGAGTCGTTCACACATGCTGAGTGGTGAATTGCCATTCAACGAGTTTCATAGTTGCAGCACACTGACATCTTGTGGCTGCCAAGTACACAGCTGCAGCAGGAAAGCTTCACAATGCAAAACAAATTACTTTTTTTTTCCATGTGACTTTTGCAAAGTATTTTGTTTCGTGAAGCATGTCAACAAAACAACCCCAACAAGTAGCACTTACTGTAACAAGAATTCAAGTGAGTACTTGTGTTAGGGTCATTTTAGTGACAAGTTTTTTGATTCTACCAAATAGTTCATCCATGGATAATTCCAAAATGCCTTCACATATTAAATTTAATTCTGTTTTAGATGTCCCCAACGAGAAAGCCCCAAAGAGAAGCACTTATGAAAGAAGTAACATCAGTGTTTTCCTTTGAGGTTGTCTGTGTGGAATGATTCAAAATCAGCGTCCTTGATCAATCTGTTGTATTTGTAATGTATAACAGCCCCAACAAGTAGCACTTACTCTATTGAAGCAACAAGTCTGTACTCGAGCTGGGTCAATGATACAAACGTACATTTAGTTCAATTCCTAGTCCACAGGATTCCTCTGGAGTCTCTGCCCCGAGTCTCTTGAATAACCTACTCAATATTCAAGTTGACATCACAAGCCAGCAAAACTACCCCAACAAGTAGCACTTACTGTAACAAGAATTCAAGTCAGTACATGTGTTAGGGTCATTTTAGTGACAAGTTTTTTTGATTCTACCAAATAGTTCATTCAAGGGTCATTCCAAACTGCCTTCACATATTACATTTAATTATGTTTTAGATGTCCCCAACGAGAAAGCCCCAAAGAGAAGCACTTATGAAAGAAGTAACATCAGTGTTTTCCTTTGAGGTTGTCTGTGTGGAATGATTCTAAATCAGCGTCCTTGATTAATCTGTTGTATTTGTAATGTATAACCGCCCCAACAAGTAGCACTTACTCTATTGAAGCAACAAGTCTGTACTCGAGCTGGGTCAATGATACAAACTTCTCATTCGATGGCTACCCTCTCCATTGGGATTTACTTGCGCTCAAAGTATGCTTCCCTTCTCCGTCCTCAGTTTTCAATTCTTGACACAGTGGAAGTTGTGGGTCAAGTGAAGATGTACCCATTTCACATCCAGTCTGTGTCCATTTCACTCCTCCTTTCAATGACCAAGCTCCATTCCAACTGCTTGAAAACAATACAGTCTGTAAATTCATGAATCGTTCACACATGCTGAGTGGTGAATTGCCATTCAAGGAGTTTCATAGTTGCAGCACACTGACATCTTGTGGCTGCCAAGTACACAGCTGCAGCAGGAGAGCTTCACAATGCGAAACTAATTACTTTTTTTCCCATGTGACTTTTGCAAAGTATTTTGTTTCGTGAAGCAAGTCAGCAAAACAACCCCAACAAGTAGCACTTACTGTAACAAGAATTCAAGTCAGTACATGTGTTAGGGTCATTTTAGTGACAAGTTTTTTTGATTCTACCAAATAGTTCATTCAAGGGTCATTCCAAACTGCCTTCACATATTACATTTAATTATGTTTTAGATGTCCCCAACGAGAAAGCCCCAAAGAGAAGCACTTATGAAAGAAGTAACATCAGTGTTTTCCTTTGAGGTTGTCTGTGTGGAATGATTCTAAATCAGCGTCCTTGATTAATCTGTTGTATTTGTAATGTATAACCGCCCCAACAAGTAGCACTTACTCTATTGAAGCAACAAGTCTGTACTCGAGCTGGGTCAATGATACAAACTTCTCGTTCGATGACTCCCCTCTCCATTGGATTTTGCTTGGACTCAAAGTATGCTTCCCTTCTCCGTCCTCAGTTTTCAATTCTTGACACAGTGGAAGTTGTGGGTCAAGTGAAGATGCACCTATTTCACATCCAGTCTGTGTCCATTTCACTCCTCCTTTCAATGACCAAGCTCCACTCCAATTGCTTGACAACAATACAGTCTGTAAATTCATGAGTCGTTCACACATGCTGAGTGGTGAATTGCCATTCAACGAGTTTCATAGTTGCAGCAAACTGACATCTTGTGGCTGCCAAGTACACAGCTGCAGCAGGAGAGCTTCACAATGCGAAACTAATTACTTTTTTTCCCATGTGACTTTTGCAAAGTATTTTGTTTCGTGAAGCAAGTCAGCAAAACAACCCCAACAAGTAGCACTTACTGTAACAAGAATTCAAGTGAGTACTTGTGTTAGGGTCATTTTAGTGACAAGTTTGTGGATTCCACCAAATAGTTCCAAACTGCTTTCACATATTAAATTTGGTTTCTGTTTTGAATGTCTCCGACAAGACAACCCCAAAGAGAAGCACTTATGAATAGAAATAACATCAGTGTTTTCATTTGAGGTTGTCTGTGTGGAATGATTCAAAATCAGCGTTCTTGATCAATCTGTTGTATTTGTAATGTATAACAGCCCCAACAAGTAGCACTTACTCTATTGAAGCAACAAGTCTGTACTCGAGCTGGGTCAATGATACAAACGTACATTTAGTTCAATTCCTAGTCCACAGGATTCCTCTGGAGTCTCTGCCCCGAGTCTCTTGAATAACCTATTCAATATTCAAGTTGACATCACAAGCCAGCAAAACTACCCCAACAAGTAGCACTTACTGTAACAAGAATTCAAGTCAGTACATGTGTTAGGGTCATTTTAGTGACAAGTTTTTTTGATTCTACCAAATAGTTCATTCAAGGGTCATTCCAAACTGCCTTCACATATTACATTTAATTATGTTTTAGATGTCCCCAACGAGAAAGCCCCAAAGAGAAGCACTTATGAAAGAAGTAACATCAGTGTTTTCCTTTGAGGTTGTCTGTGTGGAATGATTCTAAATCAGCGTCCTTGATTAATCTGTTGTATTTGTAATGTATAACCGCCCCAACAAGTAGCACTTACTCTATTGAAGCAACAAGTCTGTACTCGAGCTGGGTCAATGATACAAACTTCTCGTTCGATGACTCCCCTCTCCATTGGATTTTGCTTGGACTCAAAGTATGCTTCCCTTCTCCGTCCTCAGTTTTCAATGCTTGACACAGTGGAAGTTGTGGGTCAAGTGAAGATGCACTTATTTCACATCCAGTCTGTGTCCATTTCACTCCTCCTTTCAATGACCAAGCTCCACTCCAACTGCTTGAAAACAATACAGTCTGTAAATTCATGAATCGTTCACACATGCTGAGTGGTGAATTGCCATTCAAGGAGTTTCATAGTTGCAGCAAACTGAAATCTTGTGGCTGCCAAGTACACAGCTGCAGCAGGAGAGCTTCACAATGCGAAACTAATTACTTTTTTCCCATGTGACTTTTGCAAAGTATTTTGTTTCGTGAAGCAAGTCAGCAAAACAACCCCAACAAGTAGCACTTACTGTAACAAGAATTCAAGTGAGTACTTGTGTTAGGGTCATTTTAGTGACAAGTTTGTGGATTCTACCAAGTAGTTCCAAACTGCCTTCACATATTAAATTTGGTTTCTGATTTGGATGTCTCCGACAAGACAACCCCAAAGAGAAGCACTTATGAATAGAAATAACATCAGTGTTTTCCTTTGAGGTTGTCTGAGTGGAATGATTCAAAATCAGCGTCCTTGATCAATCTGTTGTATTTGTAATGTATAACCGCCCCAACAAGTAGCACTTACTCTATTGAAGCAACAAGTCTGTACTCGAGCTGGGTCAATGATACAAACTTCTCGTTCGATGACTCCCCTCTCCATTGGATTTTGCTTGGACTCAAAGTATGCTTCCCTTCTCCGTCCTCAGTTTTCAATTCTTGACACAGTGGAAGTTGTGGGTCAAGTGAAGATGCACCTATTTCACATCCAGTCTGTGTCCATTTCACTCCTCCTTTCAATGACCAAGCTCCACTCCAATTGCTTGACAACAATACAGTCTGTAAATTCATGAGTCGTTCACACATGCTGAGTGGTGAATTGCCATTCAACGAGTTTCATAGTTGCAGCACACTGACATCTTGTGGCTGCCAAGTACACAGCTGCAGCAGGAAAGCTTCACAATGCAAAACAAATTACTTTTTTTTTCCATGTGACTTTTGCAAAGTATTTTGTTTCGTGAAGCATGTCAACAAAACAACCCCAACAAGTAGCACTTACTGTAACAAGAATTCAAGTCAGTACATGTGTTAGGGTCATTTTAGTGACAAGTTTTTTGATTCTACCAAATAGTTCATCCACGGATCATTCCAAACTGCCTTCACATATTACATTTAATTCTGTTTTAGATGTCCCCAACGAGAAAGCCCCAAAGAGAAGCACTTATGAAAGAAGTAACTTCAGTGTTTTCCTTTGAGGTTGTCTGTGTGGAATGATTCAAAATCAGCGTCCTTGATCAATCTGTTGTATTTGTAATGTATAACAGCCCCAACAAGTAGCACTTACTCTATTGAAGCAACAAGTCTGTACTCGAGCTGGGTCAATGATACATACGTACATTTAGTTCATTTCCTAGTCCACAGGATTCCTCTGGAGTCTCTGCCCCGAGTCTCTTGAATAACCTATTCAATATTCAAGTTGACATGACAAGCCAGCAAAACAACCCCAACAAGTAGCACTTACTGTAACAAGAATTCAAGTGAGTACTTGTGTTAGGGTCATTTTAGTGACAAGTTTGTGGATTCCACCAAATAGTTCCAAACTGCTTTCACATATTAAATTTGGTTTCTGTTTTGAATGTCTCCGACAAGACAACCCCAAAGAGAAGCACTTATGAATAGAAATAACATCAGTGTTTTCCTTTGAGGTTGTCTGTGTGGAATGATTCTAAATCAGCGTCCTTGATTAATCTGTTGTATTTGTAATGTATAACCGCCCCAACAAGTAGCACTTACTCTATTGAAGCAACAAGTCTGTACTCGAGCTGGGTCAATGATACAAACTTCTCGTTCGATGACTCCCCTCTCCATTGGATTTTGCTTGGACTCAAAGTATGCTTCCCTTCTCCGTCCTCAGTTTTCAATGCTTGACACAGTGGAAGTTGTGGGTCAAGTGAAGATGCACTTATTTCACATCCAGTCTGTGTCCATTTCACTCCTCCTTTCAATGACCAAGCTCCACTCCAACTGCTTGAAAACAATACAGTCTGTAAATTCATGAATCGTTCACACATGCTGAGTGGTGAATTGCCATTCAAGGAGTTTCATAGTTGCAGCAAACTGAAATCTTGTGGCTGCCAAGTACACAGCTGCAGCAGGAGAGCTTCACAATGCGAAACTAATTACTTTTTTCCCATGTGACTTTTGCAAAGTATTTTGTTTCGTGAAGCAAGTCAGCAAAACAACCCCAACAAGTAGCACTTACTGTAACAAGAATTCAAGTGAGTACTTGTGTTAGGGTCATTTTAGTGACAAGTTTGTGGATTCTACCAAGTAGTTCCAAACTGCCTTCACATATAAATTTGGTTTCTGATTTGGATGTCTCCGACAAGACAACCCCAAAGAGAAGCACTTATGAATAGAAATAACATCAGTGTTTTCCTTTGAGGTTGTCTGAGTGGAATGATTCAAAATCAGCGTCCTTGATCAATCTGTTGTATTTGTAATGTATAACCGCCCCAACAAGTAGCACTTACTCTATTGAAGCAACAAGTCTGTACTCGAGCTGGGTCAATGATACAAACTTCTCGTTCGATGACTCCCCTCTCCATTGGATTTTGCTTGGACTCAAAGTATGCTTCCCTTCTCCGTCCTCAGTTTTCAATTCTTGACACAGTGGAAGTTGTGGGTCAAGTGAAGATGCACCTATTTCACATCCAGTCTGTGTCCATTTCACTCCTCCTTTCAATGACCAAGCTCCACTCCAATTGCTTGACAACAATACAGTCTGTAAATTCATGAGTCGTTCACACATGCTGAGTGGTGAATTGCCATTCAACGAGTTTCATAGTTGCAGCACACTGACATCTTGTGGCTGCCAAGTACACAGCTGCAGCAGGAAAGCTTCACAATGCAAAACAAATTACTTTTTTTTTCCATGTGACTTTTGCAAAGTATTTTGTTTCGTGAAGCATGTCAACAAAACAACCCCAACAAGTAGCACTTACTGTAACAAGAATTCAAGTCAGTACATGTGTTAGGGTCATTTTAGTGACAAGTTTTTTGATTCTACCAAATAGTTCATCCACGGATCATTCCAAACTGCCTTCACATATTACATTTAATTCTGTTTTAGATGTCCCCAACGAGAAAGCCCCAAAGAGAAGCACTTATGAAAGAAGTAACTTCAGTGTTTTCCTTTGAGGTTGTCTGTGTGGAATGATTCAAAATCAGCGTCCTTGATCAATCTGTTGTATTTGTAATGTATAACAGCCCCAACAAGTAGCACTTACTCTATTGAAGCAACAAGTCTGTACTCGAGCTGGGTCAATGATACATACGTACATTTAGTTCATTTCCTAGTCCACAGGATTCCTCTGGAGTCTCTGCCCCGAGTCTCTTGAATAACCTATTCAATATTCAAGTTGACATGACAAGCCAGCAAAACAACCCCAACAAGTAGCACTTACTGTAACAAGAATTCAAGTGAGTACTTGTGTTAGGGTCATTTTAGTGACAAGTTTGTGGATTCCACCAAATAGTTCCAAACTGCTTTCACATATTAAATTTGGTTTCTGTTTTGAATGTCTCCGACAAGACAACCCCAAAGAGAAGCACTTATGAATAGAAATAACATCAGTGTTTTCCTTTGAGGTTGTCTGAGTGGAATGATTCAAAATCAGCGTCCTTGATCAATCTGTTGTATTTGTAATGTATAACAGCCCCAACAAGTAGCACTTACTCTATTGAAGCAACAAGTCTGTACTCGAGCTGGGTCAATGATACATACGTACATTTAGTTCATTTCCTAGTCCACAGGATTCCTCTGGAGTCTCTGCCCCCGAGTCTCTTGAATAACCTATTCAATATTCAAGTTGACATGACAAGCCAGCAAAAACAACCCCAACAAGTAGCACTTACTGTAACAAGAATTCAAGTGAGTACTTGTGTTAGGGTCATTTTAGTGACAAGTTTTTGATTCTACCAAATAGTTCATCCATGGATAATTCCAAAATGCCTTCACATATTACATTTAATTCTGTTTTAGATGTCCCCAACGAGAAAGCCCCAAAGAGAAGCACTTATGAAAGAAGTAACATCAGTGTTTTCCTTTGAGGTTGTCTGTGTGGAATGATTCAAAATCAACGTCCTTGATCAATCTGTTGTATTTGTAATGTATAACCGCCCCAACAAGTAGCACTTACTCTATTGAAGCAACAAGTCTGTACTCGAGCTGGGTCAATGATAACAAACTTCTCGTTCGATGACTCCCCTCTCCATTGGATTTTGCTTGGACTCAAAGTATGCTTCCCTTCTCCGTCCTCAGTTTTCAATGCTTGACACAGTGGAAGTTGTGGGTCAAGTGAAGATGCACCTATTTCACATCCAGTCTGTGTCCATTTCACTCCTCCTTTCAATGACCAAGCTCCACTCCAACTGCTTGAAAACAATACAGTCTGTAAATTCATGAATCGTTCACACATGCTGAGTGGTGAATTGCCATTCAAGGAGTTTCATAGTTGCAGCAAACTGAAATCTTGTGGCTGCCAAGTACACAGCTGCAGCAGGAGAGCTTCACAATGCGAAACTAATTACTTTTTTCCCATGTGACTTTTGCAAAGTATTTTGTTTCGTGAAGCAAGTCAGCAAAACAACCCCAACAAGTAGCACTTACTGTAACAAGAATTCAAGTGAGTACTTGTGTTAGGGTCATTTTAGTGACAAGTTTGTGGATTCTACCAAGTAGTTCCAAACTGCCTTCACATATTAAATTTGGTTTCTGATTTGGATGTCTCCGACAAGACAACCCCAAAGAGAAGCACTTATGAATAGAAATAACATCAGTGTTTTCCTTTGAGGTTGTCTGAGTGGAATGATCAAAATCAGCGTCCTTGATCAATCTGTTGTATTTGTAATGTATAACCGCCCCAACAAGTAGCACTTACTCTATTGAAGCAACAAGTCTGTACTCGAGCTGGGTCAATGATACAAACTTCTCATTCGATGGCTACCCTCTCCATTGGGATTTACTTGCGCTCAAAGTATGCTTCCCTTCTCCGTCCTCAGTTTTCAATTCTTGACACAGTGGAAGTTGTGGGTCAAGTGAAGATGTACCCATTTCACATCCAGTCTGTGTCCATTTCACTCCTCCTTTCAATGACCAAGCTCCATTCCAACTGCTTGAAAACAATACAGTCTGTAAATTCATGAATCGTTCACACATGCTGAGTGGTGAATTGCCATTCAAGGAGTTTCATAGTTGCAGCACACTGACATCTTGTGGCTGCCAAGTACACAGCTGCAGCAGGAGAGCTTCACAATGCGAAACTAATTACTTTTTTTCCCATGTGACTTTTGCAAAGTATTTTGTTTCGTGAAGCAAGTCAGCAAAACAACCCCAACAAGTAGCACTTACTGTAACAAGAATTCAAGTCAGTACATGTGTTAGGGTCATTTTAGTGACAAGTTTTTTTGATTCTACCAAATAGTTCATTCAAGGGTCATTCCAAACTGCCTTCACATATTACATTTAATTATGTTTTAGATGTCCCCAACGAGAAGCCCCAAAGAGAAGCACTTATGAAAGAAGTAACATCAGTGTTTTCCTTTGAGGTTGTCTGTGTGGAATGATTCTAAATCAGCGTCCTTGATTAATCTGTTGTATTTGTAATGTATAACCGCCCCAACAAGTAGCACTTACTCTATTGAAGCAACAAGTCTGTACTCGAGCTGGGTCAATGATACAAACTTCTCGTTCGATGACTCCCCTCTCCATTGGATTTTGCTTGGACTCAAAGTATGCTTCCCTTCTCCGTCCTCAGTTTTCAATTCTTGACACAGTGGAAGTTGTGGGTCAAGTGAAGATGCACCTATTTCACATCCAGTCTGTGTCCATTTCACTCCTCCTTTCAATGACCAAGCTCCACTCCAATTGCTTGACAACAATACAGTCTGTAAATTCATGAGTCGTTCACACATGCTGAGTGGTGAATTGCCATTCAACGAGTTTCATAGTTGCAGCAAACTGACATCTTGTGGCTGCCAAGTACACAGCTGCAGCAGGAGAGCTTCACAATGCGAAACTAATTACTTTTTTTCCCATGTGACTTTTGCAAAGTATTTTGTTTTGTGAAGCAAGTCAGCAAAACAACCCCAACAAGTAGCACTTACTGTAACAAGAATTCAAGTGAGTACTTGTGTTAGGGTCATTTTAGTGACAAGTTTGTGGATTCCACCAAATAGTTCCAAACTGCTTTCACATATTAAATTTGGTTTCTGTTTTGAATGTCTCCGACAAGACAACCCCAAAGAGAAGCACTTATGAATAGAAATAACATCAGTGTTTTCATTTGAGGTTGTCTGTGTGGAATGATTCAAAATCAGCGTTCTTGATCAATCTGTTGTATTTGTAATGTATAACAGCCCCAACAAGTAGCACTTACTCTATTGAAGCAACAAGTCTGTACTCGAGCTGGGTCAATGATACAAACGTACATTTAGTTCAATTCCTAGTCCACAGGATTCCTCTGGAGTCTCTGCCCCGAGTCTCTTGAATAACCTATTCAATATTCAAGTTGACATCACAAGCCAGCAAAACTACCCCAACAAGTAGCACTTACTGTAACAAGAATTCAAGTCAGTACATGTGTTAGGGTCATTTTAGTGACAAGTTTTTTTGATTCTACCAAATAGTTCATTCAAGGGTCATTCCAAACTGCCTTCACATATTACATTTAATTATGTTTTAGATGTCCCCAACGAGAAAGCCCCAAAGAGAAGCACTTATGAAAGAAGTAACATCAGTGTTTTCCTTTGAGGTTGTCTGTGTGGAATGATTCTAAATCAGCGTCCTTGATTAATCTGTTGTATTTGTAATGTATAACCGCCCCAACAAGTAGCACTTACTCTATTGAAGCAACAAGTCTGTACTCGAGCTGGGTCAATGATACAAACTTCTCGTTCGATGACTCCCCTCTCCATTGGATTTTGCTTGGACTCAAAGTATGCTTCCCTTCTCCGTCCTCAGTTTTCAATGCTTGACACAGTGGAAGTTGTGGGTCAAGTGAAGATGCACTTATTTCACATCCAGTCTGTGTCCATTTCACTCCTCCTTTCAATGACCAAGCTCCACTCCAACTGCTTGAAAACAATACAGTCTGTAAATTCATGAATCGTTCACACATGCTGAGTGGTGAATTGCCATTCAAGGAGTTTCATAGTTGCAGCAAACTGAAATCTTGTGGCTGCCAAGTACACAGCTGCAGCAGGAGAGCTTCACAATGCGAAACTAATTACTTTTTTCCCATGTGACTTTTGCAAAGTATTTTGTTTCGTGAAGCAAGTCAGCAAAACAACCCCAACAAGTAGCACTTACTGTAACAAGAATTCAAGTGAGTACTTGTGTTAGGGTCATTTTAGTGACAAGTTTGTGGATTCTACCAAGTAGTTCCAAACTGCCTTCACATATTAAATTTGGTTTCTGATTTGGATGTCTCCGACAAGACAACCCCAAAGAGAAGCACTTATGAATAGAAATAACATCAGTGTTTTCCTTTGAGGTTGTCTGAGTGGAATGATTCAAAATCAGCGTCCTTGATCAATCTGTTGTATTTGTAATGTATAACCGCCCCAACAAGTAGCACTTACTCTATTGAAGCAACAAGTCTGTACTCGAGCTGGGTCAATGATACAAACTTCTCGTTCGATGACTCCCCTCTCCATTGGATTTTGCTTGGACTCAAAGTATGCTTCCCTTCTCCGTCCTCAGTTTTCAATTCTTGACACAGTGGAAGTTGTGGGTCAAGTGAAGATGCACCTATTTCACATCCAGTCTGTGTCCATTTCACTCCTCCTTTCAATGACCAAGCTCCACTCCAATTGCTTGACAACAATACAGTCTGTAAATTCATGAGTCGTTCACACATGCTGAGTGGTGAATTGCCATTCAACGAGTTTCATAGTTGCAGCACACTGACATCTTGTGGCTGCCAAGTACACAGCTGCAGCAGGAAAGCTTCACAATGCAAAACAAATTACTTTTTTTTTCCATGTGACTTTTGCAAAGTATTTTGTTTCGTGAAGCATGTCAACAAAACAACCCCAACAAGTAGCACTTACTGTAACAAGAATTCAAGTGAGTACTTGTGTTAGGGTCATTTTAGTGACAAGTTTTTTGATTCTACCAAATAGTTCATCCATGGATAATTCCAAAATGCCTTCACATATTAAATTTAATTCTGTTTTAGATGTCCCCAACGAGAAAGCCCCAAAGAGAAGCACTTATGAAAGAAGTAACATCAGTGTTTTCCTTTGAGGTTGTCTGTGTGGAATGATTCAAAATCAGCGTCCTTGATCAATCTGTTGTATTTGTAATGTATAACAGCCCCAACAAGTAGCACTTACTCTATTGAAGCAACAAGTCTGTACTCGAGCTGGGTCAATGATACAAACGTACATTTAGTTCAATTCCTAGTCCACAGGATTCCTCTGGAGTCTCTGCCCCGAGTCTCTTGAATAACCTACTCAATATTCAAGTTGACATCACAAGCCAGCAAAACTACCCCAACAAGTAGCACTTACTGTAACAAGAATTCAAGTCAGTACATGTGTTAGGGTCATTTTAGTGACAAGTTTTTTTGATTCTACCAAATAGTTCATTCAAGGGTCATTCCAAACTGCCTTCACATATTACATTTAATTATGTTTTAGATGTCCCCAACGAGAAAGCCCCAAAGAGAAGCACTTATGAAAGAAGTAACATCAGTGTTTTCCTTTGAGGTTGTCTGTGTGGAATGATTCTAAATCAGCGTCCTTGATTAATCTGTTGTATTTGTAATGTATAACCGCCCCAACAAGTAGCACTTACTCTATTGAAGCAACAAGTCTGTACTCGAGCTGGGTCAATGATACAAACTTCTCATTCGATGGCTACCCTCTCCATTGGGATTTACTTGCGCTCAAAGTATGCTTCCCTTCTCCGTCCTCAGTTTTCAATTCTTGACACAGTGGAAGTTGTGGGTCAAGTGAAGATGTACCCATTTCACATCCAGTCTGTGTCCATTTCACTCCTCCTTTCAATGACCAAGCTCCATTCCAACTGCTTGAAAACAATACAGTCTGTAAATTCATGAATCGTTCACACATGCTGAGTGGTGAATTGCCATTCAAGGAGTTTCATAGTTGCAGCACACTGACATCTTGTGGCTGCCAAGTACACAGCTGCAGCAGGAGAGCTTCACAATGCGAAACTAATTACTTTTTTTCCCATGTGACTTTTGCAAAGTATTTTGTTTCGTGAAGCAAGTCAGCAAAACAACCCCAACAAGTAGCACTTACTGTAACAAGAATTCAAGTCAGTACATGTGTTAGGGTCATTTTAGTGACAAGTTTTTTTGATTCTACCAAATAGTTCATTCAAGGGTCATTCCAAACTGCCTTCACATATTACATTTAATTATGTTTTAGATGTCCCCAACGAGAAAGCCCCAAAGAGAAGCACTTATGAAAGAAGTAACTTCAGTGTTTTCCTTTGAGGTTGTCTGTGTGGAATGATTCAAAATCAGCGTCCTTGATCAATCTGTTGTATTTGTAATGTATAACAGCCCCAACAAGTAGCACTTACTCTATTGAAGCAACAAGTCTGTACTCGAGCTGGGTCAATGATACATACGTACATTTAGTTCATTTCCTAGTCCACAGGATTCCTCTGGAGTCTCTGCCCCGAGTCTCTTGAATAACCTATTCAATATTCAAGTTGACATGACAAGCCAGCAAAACAACCCCAACAAGTAGCACTTACTGTAACAAGAATTCAAGTGAGTACTTGTGTTAGGGTCATTTTAGTGACAAGTTTGTGGATTCCACCAAATAGTTCCAAACTGCTTTCACATATTAAATTTGTTTTCTGTTTTGAATGTCTCCGACAAGACAACCCCAAAGAGAAGCACTTATGAATAGAAATAACATCAGTGTTTTCATTTGAGGTTGTCTGTGTGGAATGATTCAAAATCAGCGTCCTTGATCAATCTGTTGTATTTGTAATGTATAACAGCCCCAACAAGTAGCACTTACTCTATTGAAGCAACAAGTCTGTACTCGAGCTGGGTCAATGATACATACGTACATTTAGTTCATTTCCTAGTCCACAGGATTCCTCTGGAGTCTCTGCCCCGAGTCTCTTGAATAACCTATTCAATATTCAAGTTGACATGACAAGCCAGCAAAACAACCCCAACAAGTAGCACTTACTGTAACAAGAATTCAAGTGAGTACTTGTGTTAGGGTCATTTTAGTGACAAGTTTGTGGATTCTACCAAGTAGTTCCAAACTGCCTTCACATATTAAATTTGGTTTCTGATTTGGATGTCTCCGACAAGACAACCCCAAAGAGAAGCACTTATGAATAGAAATAACATCAGTGTTTTCCTTTGAGGTTGTCTGAGTGGAATGATTCAAAATCAGCGTCCTTGATCAATCTGTTGTATTTGTAATGTATAACCGCCCCAACAAGTAGCACTTACTCTATTGAAGCAACAAGTCTGTACTCGAGCTGGGTCAATGATACAAACTTCTCGTTCGATGACTCCCCTCTCCATTGGATTTTGCTTGGACTCAAAGTATGCTTCCCTTCTCCGTCCTCAGTTTTCAATGCTTGACACAGTGGAAGTTGTGGGTCAAGTGAAGATGCACTTATTTCACATCCAGTCTGTGTCCATTTCACTCCTCCTTTCAATGACCAAGCTCCACTCCAACTGCTTGAAAACAATACAGTCTGTAAATTCATGAATCGTTCACACATGCTGAGTGGTGAATTGCCATTCAAGGAGTTTCATAGTTGCAGCAAACTGAAATCTTGTGGCTGCCAAGTACACAGCTGCAGCAGGAGAGCTTCACAATGCGAAACTAATTACTTTTTTCCCATGTGACTTTTGCAAAGTATTTTGTTTCGTGAAGCAAGTCAGCAAAACAACCCCAACAAGTAGCACTTACTGTAACAAGAATTCAAGTGAGTACTTGTGTTAGGGTCATTTTAGTGACAAGTTTGTGGATTCTACCAAGTAGTTCCAAACTGCCTTCACATATTAAATTTGGTTTCTGATTTGGATGTCTCCGACAAGACAACCCCAAAGAGAAGCACTTATGAATAGAAATAACATCAGTGTTTTCCTTTGAGGTTGTCTGAGTGGAATGATTCAAAATCAGCGTCCTTGATCAATCTGTTGTATTTGTAATGTATAACCGCCCCAACAAGTAGCACTTACTCTATTGAAGCAACAAGTCTGTACTCGAGCTGGGTCAATGATACAAACTTCTCGTTCGATGACTCCCCTCTCCATTGGATTTTGCTTGGACTCAAAGTATGCTTCCCTTCTCCGTCCTCAGTTTTCAATTCTTGACACAGTGGAAGTTGTGGGTCAAGTGAAGATGCACCTATTTCACATCCAGTCTGTGTCCATTTCACTCCTCCTTTCAATGACCAAGCTCCACTCCAATTGCTTGACAACAATACAGTCTGTAAATTCATGAGTCGTTCACACATGCTGAGTGGTGAATTGCCATTCAACGAGTTTCATAGTTGCAGCACACTGACATCTTGTGGCTGCCAAGTACACAGCTGCAGCAGGAAAGCTTCACAATGCAAAACAAATTACTTTTTTTTTTCCATGTGACTTTTGCAAAGTATTTTGTTTCGTGAAGCATGTCAACAAAACAACCCCAACAAGTAGCACTTACTGTAACAAGAATTCAAGTCAGTACATGTGTTAGGGTCATTTTAGTGACAAGTTTTTTGATTCTACCAAATAGTTCATCCACGGATCATTCCAAACTGCCTTCACATATTAAATTTAATTCTGTTTTAGATGTCCCCAACGAGAAAGCCCCAAAGAGAAGCACTTATGAAAGAAGTAACTTCAGTGTTTTCCTTTGAGGTTGTCTGTGTGGAATGATTCAAAATCAGCGTCCTTGATCAATCTGTTGTATTTGTAATGTATAACAGCCCCAACAAGTAGCACTTACTCTATTGAAGCAACAAGTCTGTACTCGAGCTGGGTCAATGATACATACGTACATTTAGTTCATTTCCTAGTCCACAGGATTCCTCTGGAGTCTCTGCCCCGAGTCTCTTGAATAACCTATTCAATATTCAAGTTGACATGACAAGCCAGCAAAACAACCCCAACAAGTAGCACTTACTGTAACAAGAATTCAAGTGAGTACTTGTGTTAGGGTCATTTTAGTGACAAGTTTTTTGATTCTACCAAATAGTTCATCCATGGATAATTCCAAAATGCCTTCACATATTACATTTAATTCTGTTTTAGATGTCCCCAACGAGAAAGCCCCAAAGAGAAGCACTTATGAAAGAAGTAACATCAGTGTTTTCCTTTGAGGTTGTCTGTGTGGAATGATTCAAAATCAGCGTCCTTGATCAATCTGTTGTATTTGTAATGTATAACAGCCCCAACAAGTAGCACTTACTCTATTGAAGCAACAAGTCTGTACTCGAGCTGGGTCAATGATACAAACGTACATTTAGTTCAATTCCTAGTCCACAGGATTCCTCTGGAGTCTCTGCCCCGAGTCTCTTGAATAACCTACTCAATATTCAAGTTGACATCACAAGCCAGCAAAACTACCCCAACAAGTAGCACTTACTGTAACAAGAATTCAAGTCAGTACATGTGTTAGGGTCATTTTAGTGACAAGTTTTTTGATTCTACCAAATAGTTCATCCATGGATAATTCCAAAATGCCTTCACATATTACATTTAATTCTGTTTTAGATGTCCCCAACGAGAAAGCCCCAAAGAGAAGCACTTATGAAAGAAGTAACATCAGTGTTTTCCTTTGAGGTTGTCTGTGTGGAATGATTCTAAATCAGCGTCCTTGATTAATCTGTTGTATTTGTAATGTATAACCGCCCCAACAAGTAGCACTTACTCTATTGAAGCAACAAGTCTGTACTCGAGCTGGGTCAATGATACAAACTTCTCATTCGATGGCTACCCTCTCCATTGGATTTTACTTGCGCTCAAAGTATGCTTCCCTTCTCCGTCCTCAGTTTTCAATTCTTGACACAGTGGAAGTTGTGGGTCAAGTGAAGATGTACCCATTTCACATCCAGTCTGTGTCCATTTCACTCCTCCTTTCAATGACCAAGCTCCATTCCAACTGCTTGAAAACAATACAGTCTGTAAATTCATGAATCGTTCACACATGCTGAGTGGTGAATTGCCATTCAAGGAGTTTCATAGTTGCAGCACACTGACATCTTGTGGCTGCCAAGTACACAGCTGCAGCAGGAGAGCTTCACAATGCGAAACTAATTACTTTTTTTCCCATGTGACTTTTGCAAAGTATTTTGTTTCGTGAAGCAAGTCAGCAAAACAACCCCAACAAGTAGCACTTACTGTAACAAGAATTCAAGTGAGTACTTGTGTTAGGGTCATTTTAGTGACAAGTTTGTGGATTCTACCAAGTAGTTCCAAACTGCCTTCACATATTAAATTTGGTTTCTGATTTGGATGTCTCCGACAAGACAACCCCAAAGAGAAGCACTTATGAATAGAAATAACATCAGTGTTTTCCTTTGAGGTTGTCTGAGTGGAATGATTCAAAATCAGCGTCCTTGATCAATCTGTTGTATTTGTAATGTATAACCGCCCCAACAAGTAGCACTTACTCTATTGAAGCAACAAGTCTGTACTCGAGCTGGGTCAATGATACAAACTTCTCGTTCGATGACTCCCCTCTCCATTGGATTTTGCTTGGACTCAAAGTATGCTTCCCTTCTCCGTCCTCAGTTTTCAATTCTTGACACAGTGGAAGTTGTGGGTCAAGTGAAGATGCACCTATTTCACATCCAGTCTGTGTCCATTTCACTCCTCCTTTCAATGACCAAGCTCCACTCCAATTGCTTGACAACAATACAGTCTGTAAATTCATGAGTCGTTCACACATGCTGAGTGGTGAATTGCCATTCAACGAGTTTCATAGTTGCAGCACACTGACATCTTGTGGCTGCCAAGTACACAGCTGCAGCAGGAAAGCTTCACAATGCAAAACAAATTACTTTTTTTTTCCATGTGACTTTTGCAAAGTATTTTGTTTCGTGAAGCATGTCAACAAAACAACCCCAACAAGTAGCACTTACTGTAACAAGAATTCAAGTCAGTACATGTGTTAGGGTCATTTTAGTGACAAGTTTTTTGATTCTACCAAATAGTTCATCCACGGATCATTCCAAACTGCCTTCACATATTACATTTAATTCTGTTTTAGATGTCCCCAACGAGAAAGCCCCAAAGAGAAGCACTTATGAAAGAAGTAACTTCAGTGTTTTCCTTTGAGGTTGTCTGTGTGGAATGATTCAAAATCAGCGTCCTTGATCAATCTGTTGTATTTGTAATGTATAACAGCCCCAACAAGTAGCACTTACTCTATTGAAGCAACAAGTCTGTACTCGAGCTGGGTCAATGATACATACGTACATTTAGTTCATTTCCTAGTCCACAGGATTCCTCTGGAGTCTCTGCCCCGAGTCTCTTGAATAACCTATTCAATATTCAAGTTGACATGACAAGCCAGCAAAACAACCCCAACAAGTAGCACTTACTGTAACAAGAATTCAAGTGAGTACTTGTGTTAGGGTCATTTTAGTGACAAGTTTTTTTGATTCTACCAAATAGTTCATCCATGGATAATTCCAAAATGCCTTCACATATTACATTTAATTCTGTTTTAGATGTCCCCAACGAGAAAGCCCCAAAGAGAAGCACTTATGAAAGAAGTAACATCAGTGTTTTCCTTTGAGGTTGTCTGTGTGGAATGATTCAAAATCAGCGTCCTTGATCAATCTGTTGTATTTGTAATGTATAACCGCCCCAACAAGTAGCACTTACTCTATTGAAGCAACAAGTCTGTACTCGAGCTGGGTCAATGATACAAACTTCTCGTTCGATGACTCCCCTCTCCATTGGATTTTGCTTGGACTCAAAGTATGCTTCCCTTCTCCGTCCTCAGTTTTCAATGCTTGACACAGTGGAAGTTGTGGGTCAAGTGAAGATGCACCTATTTCACATCCAGTCTGTGTCCATTTCACTCCTCCTTTCAATGACCAAGCTCCACTCCAACTGCTTGAAAACAATACAGTCTGTAAATTCATGAATCGTTCACACATGCTGAGTGGTGAATTGCCATTCAAGGAGTTTCATAGTTGCAGCAAACTGAAATCTTGTGGCTGCCAAGTACACAGCTGCAGCAGGAGAGCTTCACAATGCGAAACTAATTACTTTTTTCCCATGTGACTTTTGCAAAGTATTTTGTTTCGTGAAGCAAGTCAGCAAAACAACCCCAACAAGTAGCACTTACTGTAACAAGAATTCAAGTGAGTACTTGTGTTAGGGTCATTTTAGTGACAAGTTTGTGGATTCTACCAAGTAGTTCCAAACTGCCTTCACATATTAAATTTGGTTTCTGATTTGGATGTCTCCGACAAGACAACCCCAAAGAGAAGCACTTATGAATAGAAATAACATCAGTGTTTTCCTTTGAGGTTGTCTGAGTGGAATGATTCAAAATCAGCGTCCTTGATCAATCTGTTGTATTTGTAATGTATAACCGCCCCAACAAGTAGCACTTACTCTATTGAAGCAACAAGTCTGTACTCGAGCTGGGTCAATGATACAAACTTCTCGTTCGATGACTCCCCTCTCCATTGGATTTTGCTTGGACTCAAAGTATGCTTCCCTTCTCCGTCCTCAGTTTTCAATTCTTGACACAGTGGAAGTTGTGGGTCAAGTGAAGATGCACCTATTTCACATCCAGTCTGTGTCCATTTCACTCCTCCTTTCAATGACCAAGCTCCACTCCAATTGCTTGACAACAATACAGTCTGTAAATTCATGAGTCGTTCACACATGCTGAGTGGTGAATTGCCATTCAACGAGTTTCATAGTTGCAGCACACTGACATCTTGTGGCTGCCAAGTACACAGCTGCAGCAGGAAAGCTTCACAATGCAAAACAAATTACTTTTTTTTTCCATGTGACTTTTGCAAAGTATTTTGTTTCGTGAAGTATGTCAACAAAACAACCCCAAAAAGTAGCACTTACTGTAACAAGAATTCAAGTGAGTACTTGTGTTAGGGTCATTTTAGTGACAAGTTTTTTGATTCTACCAAATAGTTCATCCATGGATAATTCCAAAATGCCTTCACATATTAAATTTAATTCTGTTTTAGATGTCCCCAACGAGAAAGCCCCAAAGAGAAGCACTTATGAAAGAAGTAACATCAGTGTTTTCCTTTGAGGTTGTCTGTGTGGAATGATTCAAAATCAGCGTCCTTGATCAATCTGTTGTATTTGTAATGTATAACAGCCCCAACAAGTAGCACTTACTCTATTGAAGCAACAAGTCTGTACTCGAGCTGGGTCAATGATACAAACGTACATTTAGTTCAATTCCTAGTCCACAGGATTCCTCTGGAGTCTCTGCCCCGAGTCTCTTGAATAACCTACTCAATATTCAAGTTGACATCACAAGCCAGCAAAACTACCCCAACAAGTAGCACTTACTGTAACAAGAATTCAAGTCAGTACATGTGTTAGGGTCATTTTAGTGACAAGTTTTTTTGATTCTACCAAATAGTTCATTCAAGGGTCATTCCAAACTGCCTTCACATATTACATTTAATTATGTTTTAGATGTCCCCAACGAGAAAGCCCCAAAGAGAAGCACTTATGAAAGAAGTAACATCAGTGTTTTCCTTTGAGGTTGTCTGTGTGGAATGATTCTAAATCAGCGTCCTTGATTAATCTGTTGTATTTGTAATGTATAACCGCCCCAACAAGTAGCACTTACTCTATTGAAGCAACAAGTCTGTACTCGAGCTGGGTCAATGATACAAACTTCTCATTCGATGGCTACCCTCTCCATTGGGATTTACTTGCGCTCAAAGTATGCTTCCCTTCTCCGTCCTCAGTTTTCAATTCTTGACACAGTGGAAGTTGTGGGTCAAGTGAAGATGTACCCATTTCACATCCAGTCTGTGTCCATTTCACTCCTCCTTTCAATGACCAAGCTCCATTCCAACTGCTTGAAAACAATACAGTCTGTAAATTCATGAATCGTTCACACATGCTGAGTGGTGAATTGCCATTCAAGGAGTTTCATAGTTGCAGCACACTGACATCTTGTGGCTGCCAAGTACACAGCTGCAGCAGGAGAGCTTCACAATGCGAAACTAATTACTTTTTTTCCCATGTGACTTTTGCAAAGTATTTTGTTTCGTGAAGCAAGTCAGCAAAACAACCCCAACAAGTAGCACTTACTGTAACAAGAATTCAAGTCAGTACATGTGTTAGGGTCATTTTAGTGACAAGTTTTTTTGATTCTACCAAATAGTTCATTCAAGGGTCATTCCAAACTGCCTTCACATATTACATTTAATTATGTTTTAGATGTCCCCAACGAGAAAGCCCCAAAGAGAAGCACTTATGAAAGAAGTAACATCAGTGTTTTCCTTTGAGGTTGTCTGTGTGGAATGATTCTAAATCAGCGTCCTTGATTAATCTGTTGTATTTGTAATGTATAACCGCCCCAACAAGTAGCACTTACTCTATTGAAGCAACAAGTCTGTACTCGAGCTGGGTCAATGATACAAACTTCTCGTTCGATGACTCCCCTCTCCATTGGATTTTGCTTGGACTCAAAGTATGCTTCCCTTCTCCGTCCTCAGTTTTCAATTCTTGACACAGTGGAAGTTGTGGGTCAAGTGAAGATGCACCTATTTCACATCCAGTCTGTGTCCATTTCACTCCTCCTTTCAATGACCAAGCTCCACTCCAATTGCTTGAAAACAATACAGTCTGTAAATTCATGAGTCGTTCACACATGCTGAGTGGTGAATTGCCATTCAACGAGTTTCATAGTTGCAGCAAACTGACATCTTGTGGCTGCCAAGTACACAGCTGCAGCAGGAGAGCTTCACAATGCGAAACTAATTACTTTTTTTCCCATGTGACTTTTGCAAAGTATTTTGTTTCGTGAAGCAAGTCAGCAAAACAACCCCAACAAGTAGCACTTACTGTAACAAGAATTCAAGTGAGTACTTGTGTTAGGGTCATTTTAGTGACAAGTTTGTGGATTCCACCAAATAGTTCCAAACTGCTTTCACATATTAAATTTGGTTTCTGTTTTGAATGTCTCCGACAAGACAACCCCAAAGAGAAGCACTTATGAATAGAAATAACATCAGTGTTTTCCTTTGAGGTTGTCTGAGTGGAATGATTCAAAATCAGCGTCCTTGATCAATCTGTTGTATTTGTAATGTATAACCGCCCCAACAAGTAGCACTTACTCTATTGAAGCAACAAGTCTGTACTCGAGCTGGGTCAATGATACAAACGTACATTTAGTTCAATTCCTAGTCCACAGGATTCCTCTGGAGTCTCTGCCCCGAGTCTCTTGAATAACCTATTCAATATTCAAGTTGACATCACAAGCCAGCAAAACTACCCCAACAAGTAGCACTTACTGTAACAAGAATTCAAGTCAGTACATGTGTTAGGGTCATTTTAGTGACAAGTTTTTTTGATTCTACCAAATAGTTCATTCAAGGGTCATTCCAAACTGCCTTCACATATTACATTTAATTATGTTTTAGATGTCCCCAACGAGAAAGCCCCAAAGAGAAGCACTTATGAAAGAAGTAACATCAGTGTTTTCCTTTGAGGTTGTCTGTGTGGAATGATTCTAAATCAGCGTCCTTGATTAATCTGTTGTATTTGTAATGTATAACCGCCCCAACAAGTAGCACTTACTCTATTGAAGCAACAAGTCTGTACTCGAGCTGGGTCAATGATACAAACTTCTCATTCGATGGCTACCCTCTCCATTGGATTTTACTTGCGCTCAAAGTATGCTTCCCTTCTCCGTCCTCAGTTTTCAATTCTTGACACAGTGGAAGTTGTGGGTCAAGTGAAGATGTACCCATTTCACATCCAGTCTGTGTCCATTTCACTCCTCCTTTCAATGACCAAGCTCCATTCCAACTGCTTGAAAACAATACAGTCTGTAAATTCATGAATCGTTCACACATGCTGAGTGGTGAATTGCCATTCAAGGAGTTTCATAGTTGCAGCAAACTGAAATCTTGTGGCTGCCAAGTACACAGCTGCAGCAGGAGAGCTTCACAATGCGAAACTAATTACTTTTTTCCCATGTGACTTTTGCAAAGTATTTTGTTTCGTGAAGCAAGTCAGCAAAACAACCCCAACAAGTAGCACTTACTGTAACAAGAATTCAAGTGAGTACTTGTGTTAGGGTCATTTTAGTGACAAGTTTGTGGATTCTACCAAGTAGTTCCAAACTGCCTTCACATATTAAATTTGGTTTCTGATTTGGATGTCTCCGACAAGACAACCCCAAAGAGAAGCACTTATGAATAGAAATAACATCAGTGTTTTCCTTTGAGGTTGTCTGAGTGGAATGATTCAAAATCAGCGTCCTTGATCAATCTGTTGTATTTGTAATGTATAACAGCCCCAACAAGTAGCACTTACTCTATTGAAGCAACAAGTCTGTACTCGAGCTGGGTCAATGATACATACGTACATTTAGTTCATTTCCTAGTCCACAGGATTCCTCTGGAGTCTCTGCCCCGAGTCTCTTGAATAACCTATTCAATATTCAAGTTGACATGACAAGCCAGCAAAACAACCCCAACAAGTAGCACTTACTGTAACAAGAATTCAAGTGAGTACTTGTGTTAGGGTCATTTTAGTGACAAGTTTTTTGATTCTACCAAATAGTTCATCCATGGATAATTCCAAAATGCCTTCACATATTACATTTAATTCTGTTTTAGATGTCCCCAACGAGAAAGCCCCAAAGAGAAGCACTTATGAAAGAAGTAACATCAGTGTTTTCCTTTGAGGTTGTCTGTGTGGAATGATTCAAAATCAACGTCCTTGATCAATCTGTTGTATTTGTAATGTATAACCGCCCCAACAAGTAGCACTTACTCTATTGAAGCAACAAGTCTGTACTCGAGCTGGGTCAATGATACAAACTTCTCGTTCGATGACTCCCCTCTCCATTGGATTTTGCTTGGACTCAAAGTATGCTTCCCTTCTCCGTCCTCAGTTTTCAATGCTTGACACAGTGGAAGTTGTGGGTCAAGTGAAGATGCACCTATTTCACATCCAGTCTGTGTCCATTTCACTCCTCCTTTCAATGACCAAGCTCCACTCCAACTGCTTGAAAACAATACAGTCTGTAAATTCATGAATCGTTCACACATGCTGAGTGGTGAATTGCCATTCAAGGAGTTTCATAGTTGCAGCAAACTGAAATCTTGTGGCTGCCAAGTACACAGCTGCAGCAGGAGAGCTTCACAATGCGAAACTAATTACTTTTTTCCCATGTGACTTTTGCAAAGTATTTTGTTTCGTGAAGCAAGTCAGCAAAAACAACCCCAACAAGTAGCACTTACTGTAACAAGAATTCAAGTGAGTACTTGTGTTAGGGTCATTTTAGTGACAAGTTTGTGGATTCTACCAAGTAGTTCCAAACTGCCTTCACATATTAAATTTGGTTTCTGATTTGGATGTCTCCGACAAGACAACCCCAAAGAGAAGCACTTATGAATAGAAATAACATCAGTGTTTTCCTTTGAGGTTGTCTGAGTGGAATGATTCAAAATCAGCGTCCTTGATCAATCTGTTGTATTTGTAATGTATAACCGCCCCAACAAGTAGCACTTACTCTATTGAAGCAACAAGTCTGTACTCGAGCTGGGTCAATGATACAAACTTCTCATTCGATGGCTACCCTCTCCATTGGGATTTACTTGCGCTCAAAGTATGCTTCCCTTCTCCGTCCTCAGTTTTCAATTCTTGACACAGTGGAAGTTGTGGGTCAAGTGAAGATGTACCCATTTCACATCCAGTCTGTGTCCATTTCACTCCTCCTTTCAATGACCAAGCTCCATTCCAACTGCTTGAAAACAATACAGTCTGTAAATTCATGAATCGTTCACACATGCTGAGTGGTGAATTGCCATTCAAGGAGTTTCATAGTTGCAGCACACTGACATCTTGTGGCTGCCAAGTACACAGCTGCAGCAGGAGAGCTTCACAATGCGAAACTAATTACTTTTTTTCCCATGTGACTTTTGCAAAGTATTTTGTTTCGTGAAGCAAGTCAGCAAAACAACCCCAACAAGTAGCACTTACTGTAACAAGAATTCAAGTCAGTACATGTGTTAGGGTCATTTTAGTGACAAGTTTTTTTTGATTCTACCAAATAGTTCATTCAAGGGTCATTCCAAACTGCCTTCACATATTACATTTAATTATGTTTTAGATGTCCCCAACGAGAAAGCCCCAAAGAGAAGCACTTATGAAAGAAGTAACATCAGTGTTTTCCTTTGAGGTTGTCTGTGTGGAATGATTCTAAATCAGCGTCCTTGATTAATCTGTTGTATTTGTAATGTATAACCGCCCCAACAAGTAGCACTTACTCTATTGAAGCAACAAGTCTGTACTCGAGCTGGGTCAATGATACAAACTTCTCGTTCGATGACTCCCCTCTCCATTGGATTTTGCTTGGACTCAAAGTATGCTTCCCTTCTCCGTCCTCAGTTTTCAATTCTTGACACAGTGGAAGTTGTGGGTCAAGTGAAGATGCACCTATTTCACATCCAGTCTGTGTCCATTTCACTCCTCCTTTCAATGACCAAGCTCCACTCCAATTGCTTGACAACAATACAGTCTGTAAATTCATGAGTCGTTCACACATGCTGAGTGGTGAATTGCCATTCAACGAGTTTCATAGTTGCAGCACACTGACATCTTGTGGCTGCCAAGTACACAGCTGCAGCAGGAAAGCTTCACAATGCAAAACAAATTACTTTTTTTTTCCATGTGACTTTTGCAAAGTATTTTGTTTCGTGAAGCATGTCAACAAAACAACCCCAACAAGTAGCACTTACTGTAACAAGAATTCAAGTCAGTACATGTGTTAGGGTCATTTTAGTGACAAGTTTTTTGATTCTACCAAATAGTTCATCCACGGATCATTCCAAACTGCCTTCACATATTAAATTTAATTCTGTTTTAGATGTCCCCAACGAGAAAGCCCCAAAGAGAAGCACTTATGAAAGAAGTAACTTCAGTGTTTTTCCTTTGAGGTTGTCTGTGTGGAATGATTCAAATCAGCGTCCTTGATCAATCTGTTGTATTTGTAATGTATAACAGCCCCAACAAGTAGCACTTACTCTATTGAAGCAACAAGTCTGTACTCGAGCTGGGTCAATGATACATACGTACATTTAGTTCATTTCCTAGTCCACAGGATTCCTCTGGAGTCTCTGCCCCGAGTCTCTTGAATAACCTATTCAATATTCAAGTTGACATGACAAGCCAGCAAAACAACCCCAACAAGTAGCACTTACTGTAACAAGAATTCAAGTGAGTACTTGTGTTAGGGTCATTTAGTGACAAGTTTGTGGATTCCACCAAATAGTTCCAAACTGCTTTCACATATTAAATTTGGTTTCTGTTTTGAATGTCTCGACAAGACAACCCCAAAGAGAAGCACTTATGAATAGAAATAACATCAGTGTTTTCCTTTGAGGTTGTCTGAGTGGAATGATTCAAAATCAGCGTCCTTGATCAATCTGTTGTATTTGTAATGTATAACCGCCCCAACAAGTAGCACTTACTCTATTGAAGCAACAAGTCTGTACTCGAGCTGGGTCAATGATACAAACGTACATTTAGTTCAATTCCTAGTCCACAGGATTTCTCTGGAGTCTCTGCGCGAGTCTCTTGAATAACCTATTCAATATTCAAGTTGACATCACAAGCCAGCAAAACTACCCCAACAAGTAGCACTTACTGTAACAAGAATTCAAGTCAGTACATGTGTTAGGGTCATTTTAGTGACAAGTTTTTTTGATTCTACCAAATAGTTCATTCAAGGGTCATTCCAAACTGCCTTCACATATTACATTTAATTATGTTTTAGATGTCCCCAACGAGAAAGCCCCAAAGAGAAGCACTTATGAAAGAAGTAACATCAGTGTTTTCCTTGAGGTTGTCTGTGTGGAATGATTCAAAATCAGCGTCCTTGATTAATCTGTTGTATTTGTAATGTATAACCGCCCCAACAAGTAGCACTTACTCTATTGAAGCAACAAGTCTGTACTCGAGCTGGGTCAATGATACAAACTTCTCATTCGATGGCTACCCTCTCCATTGGATTTTTACTTGCGCTCAAAGTATGCTTCCCTTCTCCGTCCTCAGTTTTCAATTCTTGACACAGTGGAAGTTGTGGGTCAAGTGAAGATGTACCCATTTCACATCCAGTCTGTGTCCATTTCACTCCTCCTTTCAATGACCAAGCTCCATTCCAACTGCTTGAAAACAATACAGTCTGTAAATTCATGAATCGTTCACACATGCTGAGTGGTGAATTGCCATTCAAGGAGTTTCATAGGTTGCAGCACACTGACATCTTGTGGCTGCCAAGTACACAGCTGCAGCAGGAGAGCTTCACAATGCGAAACTAATTACTTTTTTCCCATGTGACTTTTGCAAAGTATTTTGTTTCGTGAAGCAAGTCAGCAAAACAACCCCAACAAGTAGCACTTACTGTAACAAGAATTCAAGTGAGTACTTGTGTTAGGGTCATTTTAGTGACAAGTTTGTGGATTCTACCAAGTAGTTCCAAACTGCCTTCACATATTAAATTTGGTTTTCTGATTTGGATTCTCCGACAAGACAACCCAAAGAGAAGCACTTATGAATAGAAATAACATCAGTGTTTTCCTTTGAGGTTGTCTGAGTGGAATGATTCAAAATCAGCGTCCTTGATCAATCTGTTGTATTTGTAATGTATAACCGCCCCAACAAGTAGCACTTACTCTATTGAAGCAACAAGTCTGGTACTCGAGCTGGGTCAATGATACAAACTTCTCGTTCGATGACTCCCCTCTCCATTGGATTTTGCTTGGACTCAAAGTATGCTTCCCTTCTCCGTCCTCAGTTTTCAATTCTTGACACAGTGGAAGTTGTGGGTCAAGTGAAGATGCACCTATTTCACATCCAGTCTGTGTCCATTTCACTCCTCCTTTCAATGACCAAGCTCCACTCCAATTGCTTGACAACAATACAGTCTGTAAATTCATGAGTCGTTCACACATGCTGAGTGGTGAATTGCCATTCAACGAGTTTCATAGTTGCAGCACACTGACATCTTGTGGCTGCCAAGTACACAGCTGCAGCAGGAAAGCTTCACAATGCAAACAAATTACTTTTTTTTCCATGTGACTTTTGCAAAGTATTTGTTTCGTGAAGCATGTCAACAAAACAACCCCAACAAGTAGCACTTACTGTAACAAGAATTCAAGTCAGTACATGTGTTAGGGTCATTTTAGTGACAAGTTTTTTGATTCTACCAAATAGTTCATCCACGGATCATTCCAAACTGCATTCACATATTAAATTTAATTCTGTTTTAGATGTCCCCAACGAGAAAGCCCCAAAGAGAAGCACTTATGAAAGAAGTAACTTCAGTGTTTCCTTTGAGGTTGTCTGTGTGGAATGATTCAAAATCAGCGTCCTTGATCAATCTGTTGTATTTGTAATGTATAACAGCCCCAACAAGTAGCACTTACTCTATTGAAGCAACAAGTCTGTACTCGAGCTGGGGACATGATACATACGTACATTAGTTCATTTCCTAGTCCACAGGATTCCTCTGGAGTCTCTGCCCCGAGTCTCTTGAATAACCTATTCAATATTCAAGTTGACATGACAAGCCAGCAAAACAACCCCAACAAGTAGCACTTACTGTAACAAGAATTCAAGTGAGTACTTGTGTTAGGGTCATTTTAGTGACAAGTTTGTGGATTCCACCAAATAGTTCCAAACTGCTTTCACATATTAAATTTGGTTTCTGTTTTGAATGTCTCCGACAAGACAACCCCAAAGAGAAGCACTTATGAATAGAAATAACATCAGTGTTTTCCTTTGAGGTTGTCTGAGTGGAATGATTCAAAATCAGCGTCCTTGATCAATCTGTGTATTTGTAATGTATAACCGCCCAACAAGTAGCACTTACTCTATTGAAGCAACAAGTCTGTACTCGAGCTGGGTCAATGATACAAACGTACATTTAGTTCAATTCCTAGTCCACAGGATTTCTCTGGAGTCTCTGCGCGAGTCTCTTGAATAACCTATTCAATATTCAAGTTGACATCACAAGCCAGCAAAACTACCCCAACAAGTAGCACTTACTGTAACAAGAATTCAAGTCAGTACATGTGTTAGGGTCATTTTAGTGACAAGTTTTTTTGATTCTACCAAATAGTTCATTCAAGGGTCATTCCAAACTGCCTTCACATATTACATTTAATTATGTTTTAGATGTCCCCAACGAGAAAGCCCCAAAGAGAAGCACTTATGAAAGAAGTAACATCAGTGTTTTCCTTTGAGGTTTGTCTGTGTGGAATGATTCAAAATCAGCGTCCTTGATTAATCTGTTGTATTTGTAATGTATAACCGCCCCAACAAGTAGCACTTACTCTATTGAAGCAACAAGTCTGTACTCGAGCTGGGTCAATGATACAAACTTCTCGTTCGATGACTCCCCTCTCCATTGGATTTTGCTTGGACTCAAAGTATGCTTCCCTTCTCCGTCCTCAGTTTTCAATTCTTGACACAGTGGAAGTTGTGGGTCAAGTGAAGATGCACCTATTTTCACATCCAGTCTGTGTCCATTTCACTCCTCCTTTCAATGACCAAGCTCCACTCCAATTGCTTGACAACAATACAGTCTGTAAATTCATGAGTCGTTCACACATGCTGAGTGGTGAATTGCCATTCAACGAGTTTCATAGTTGCAGCACACTGACATCTTGTGGCTGCCAAGTACACAGCTGCAGCAGGAAAGCTTCACAATGCAAAACAAATTACTTTTTTTTTTCCATGTGACTTTTGCAAAGTATTTTGTTTCGTGAAGCATGTCAACAAAACAACCCCAACAAGTAGCACTTACTGTAACAAGAATTCAAGTCAGTACATGTGTTAGGGTCATTTTAGTGACAAGTTTTTTGATTCTACCAAATAGTTCATCCACGGATCATTCCAAACTGCCTTCACATATAAAATTTAATTCTGTTTTAGATGTCCCCAACGAGAAAGCCCCAAATAGAAGCACTTATGAAAGAAGTAACTTCAGTGTTTTCCTTTGAGGTTGTCTGTGTGGAATGATTCAAAATCAGCGTCCTTGATCAATCTGTTGTATTTGTAATGTATAACAGCCCCAACAAGTAGCACTTACTCTATTGAAGCAACAAGTCTGTACTCGAGCTGGGTCAATGATACATACGTACATTTAGTTCATTTCCTAGTCCACAGGATTCCTCTGGAGTCTCTGCCCCGAGTCTCTTGAATAACCTATTCAATATTCAAGTTGACATGACAAGCCAGCAAACACCCCCAACAAGTAGCACTTACTGTAACAAGAATTCAAGTGAGTACTTGTGTAGGGTCATTTTAGTGACAAGTTTGTGGATTCCACCAAATAGTTCCAAACTGCTTTCACATATTAAATTTGGTTTCTGTTTTGAATGTCTCCGACAAGACAACCCCAAAGAGAAGCACTTATGAATAGAAATAACATCAGTGTTTTCCTTTGAGGTTGTCTGAGTGGAATGATTCAAAATCAGCGTCCTTGATCAATCTGTTGTATTTGTAATGTATAACCGCCCCAACAAGTAGCACTTTACTCTATTGAAGCAACAAGTCTGTACTCGAGCTGGGTCAATGATACAAACGTACATTTAGTTCAATTCCTAGTCCACAGGATTTCTCTGGAGTCCTCTGCGCGAGTCTCTTGATAACCTATTCAATATTCAAGTTGACATCACAAGCCAGCAAAACTACCCCAACAAGTAGCACTTACTGTAACAAGAATTCAAGTCAGTACATGTGTTAGGGTCATTTTAGTGACAAGTTTTTTTGATTCTACCAAATAGTTCATTCAAGGGTCATTCAAACTGCCTTCACATATTACATTTAATTATGTTTTAGATGTCCCCAACGAGAAAAGCCCCAAAGAGAAGCACTTATGAAAGAAGTAACATCAGTGTTTTCCTTGAGGTTGTCTGTGTGGAATGATTCTAAATCAGCGTCCTTGATTAATCTGTTGTATTTGTAATGTATAACCGCCCCAACAAGTAGCACTTACTCTATTGAAGCAACAAGTCTGTACTCGAGCTGGGTCAAATGATACAAACTTCTCATTCGATGGCTACCCTCTCCATTGGATTTTACTTGCGCTCAAAGTATGCTTCCCTTCTCCGTCTCAGTTTTCAATTCTTGACACAGTGGAAGTTGTGGGTCAAGTGAAGATGTACCCATTTCACATCCAGTCTGTGTCCATTTCACTCCTCCTTTCAATGACCAAGCTCCATTCCAACTGCTTGAAAACAATACAGTCTGTAAATTCATGAATCGTTCACACATGCTGAGTGGTGAATTGCCATTCAAGGAGTTTCATAGTTGCAGCACACTGACATCTTGTGGCTGCCAAGTACACAGCTGCAGCAGGAGAGCCTTCACAATGCGAAACTAATTACTTTTTTCCCATGTGACTTTTGCAAAGTATTTTGTTTCGTGAAGCAAGTCAGCAAACAACCCCAACAAGTAGCACTTACTGTAACAAGAATTCAAGTGAGTACTTGTGTTAGGGGTCATTTTAGTGACAAGTTTGTGGATTCTACAAGTAGTTCCAAACTGCCTTCACATATTAAATTTGGTTTCTGATTTGGATGTCTCCGACAAGACAACCCCAAAGAGAAGCACTTATGAATAGAAATAACATCAGTGTTTTCCTTTGAGGTTGTCTGAGTGGAATGATTCAAAATCAGCGTCCTTGATCAATCTGTTGTATTTGTAAGTATAACCGCCCCAACAAGTAGCACTTACTCTATTGAAGCAACAAGTCTGTACTCGAGCTGGTCAATGATACAAACTTCTCGTTCGATGACTCCCCTCTCCATTGGATTTTGCTTGGACTCAAGTATGCTTCCTTCTCCGTCCTCAGTTTTCAATTCTTGACACAGTGAAGTTGTGGGTCAAGTGAAGATGCACCTATTTCACATCCAGTCTGTGTCCATTTCACTCCTCCTTTCAATGACCAAGCTCCACTCCAATTGCTTGACAACAATACAGTCTGTAAATTCATGAGTCGTTCACACATGCTGAGTGGTGAATTGCCATTCAAGGAGGTTTCATAGTTGCAGCACACTGACATCTTGTGGCTGCCAAGTACACAAGCTGCAGCAGGAGAGCTTCACAATGCGAAACTAATTACTTTTTTTCCCATGTGACTTTTGCAAAGTATTTTGTTTCGTGAAGCAAGTCAGCAAAACAACCCCAACAAGTATCACTTACTGTAACAAGAATTCAAGTGAGTACTTGTGTTAGGGTCATTTTAGTGACAAGTTTGTGGATTCCACCAAATAGTTCCAAACTGCTTTCACATATTAAATTTGTTTTCTGTTTTGAATGTCCTCCGACAAGACAACCCCAAAGAGAAGCACTTATGAATAGAAATAACATCAGTGTTTTTCATTTGAGGTTGTCTGTGTGGAATGATTCAAAATCAGCGTCCTTGATCAATCTGTTGTATTTGTAATGTATAACAGCCCCAACAAGTAGCACTTAACTCTATTGAAGCAACAAGTCTGTACTCGAGCTGGGTCAATGATACATACGTACATTTAGTTCATTTCCTAGTCCACAGGATTCCTCTGGAGTCTCTGCCCCGAGTCTCTTGAATAACCTATTCAATATTCAAGTTGACATGACAAGCCAGCAAAACAACCCCAACAAGTAGTACTTTACTGTAACAAGAATTCAAGTGAGTACTTGTGTTAGGGTCATTTTAGTGACAAGTTTGTGGATTCTACCAAGTAGTTCCAAACTGGCCTCACATATTAAATTTGGTTCTGATTTGGATGTCTCCGACAAGACAACCCCAAAGAGAAGCACTTATGAATAGAAATAACATCAGTGTTTTCCTTTGAGGTTGTCTGAGTGGAATGATCAAAATCAGCGTCCTTGATCAATCTGTTGTATTGTAATGTATAACCGCCCCAACAAGTAGCACTTACTCTATTGAAGCAACAAGTCTGTACTCGAGCTGGGTCAATGATACAAACTTCTCGTTCGATGACTCCCCTCTCCATTGGATTTTGCTTGGACTCAAAGTATGCTTCCCTTCACCGTCCTCAGTTTTCAATTCTTGACACAGTGGAAGTTGTGGGTCAAGTGAAGATGCACCTATTTCACATCAGTCCTGTGTCCATTTCACTCCTCCTTTCAATGACCAAGCTCCACTCCAACTGCTTGAAAACAATACAGTCTGTAAATTCATGAATCGTTCACACATGCTGAGGTGGTGAATTGCCATTCAAGGAGTTTCATAGATGCAGCAAACTGAAATCTTGTGGCTGCCAAGTACACAGCTGCAGCAGGAGAGCTTCACAATGCGAAACTAATTACTTTTTCCCATGTGACTTTTGCAAAGTATTTTGTTTCGTGAAGCAAGTCAGCAAAACAACCCCAACAAGTAGCACTTACTGTAACAAGAATTCAAGTGAGTACTTGTGTTAGGGTCATTTTAGTGACAAGTTTGTGGATTCTATCCAAGTAGTTCCAAACTGCCTTCACATATTAATTTGGTTTCTGATTTGGATGTCTCCGACAAGACAACCCCAAAGAGAAGCACTTATGAATAGAAATAACATCAGTGTTTTCCTTTGAGGTTGTCTGAGTGGAATGATTCAAAATCAGCGTCCTTGATCAATCTGTTGTATTTGTAATGTAATAACCGCCCCAACAAGTAGCACTTACTCTATTGAAGCAACAAGTCTGTACTCGAGCTGGGTCAATGATACAAACTTCTCGTTAGATGACTCCCCTCTCCATTGGATTTTGCTTGGACTCAAAGTATGCTTCCCTTCTCCGTCCTCAGTTTTCAATTCTTGACACAGTGGAAGTTGTGGGTCAAGTGAAGATGCACCTATTTCACATCCAGTCCTGTGTCCATTTCACTCCTCCTTTCAATGACCAAGCTCCACTCCAATTGCTTGACAACAATACAGTCTGTAAATTCATGAGTCGTTCACACATGCTGAGTGGTGAATTGCCATTCAACGAGTTTCATAGTTGCAGCACACTGACATCTTGTGGCTGCCAAGTACACAGCTGCAGCAGGAAAGCTTCACAATGCAAAACAAATTACTTTTTTTTTCCATGTGACCTTTTGCAAAGTATTTTGTTTCGTGAAGCATGTCAACAAAACAACCCCAACAAGTAGCACTTACTGTAACAAGAATTCAAGTGAGAGTACTTGTGTTAGGGTCATTTTAGTGACAAGTTTTTTGATTCTACCAATAGTTCATCCATGGATAATTCCAAATGCCTTCACATATTAAATTTAATTCTGTTTTAGATGTCCCCAACGAGAAAGCCCCAAAGAGAAGCACTTATGAAAGAAGTAACATCAGTGTTTTCCTTTGAGGTTGTCTGTGTGGAATGATTCAAAATCAGCGTCCTTGATCAATCTGTTGTATTTGTAATGTATACAGCCCCAACAAGTAGCACTTACTCTATTGAAGCAACAAGTCTGTACTCGAGCTGGGTCAATGATACAAACGTACATTTAGTTCAATTCCTAGTCCACAGGATTCCTCTGGAGTCTCTGCCCCGAGTCTCTTGAATAACCTACTCAATATTCAAGTTGACATCACAAGCCAGCAAAACTACCCCAACAAGTAGCACTTACTGTAACAAGAATTCAAGTCAGTACATGTGTTAGGGTCATTTTAGTGACAAGTTTTTTTTTGATTCTACCAAATAGTTCATTCAAGGTCATTCCAAACTGCCTTCACATATTACATTTAATTATGTTTTAGATGTCCCCAACGAGAAAGCCCCAAAGAGAAGCACTTATGAAAGAAGTAACATCAGTGTTTTCCTTTGAGGTTGTCTGTGTGGAATGATTCTAAATCAGCGTCCTTGATTAATCTGTTGTATTTGTAATGTATAACCGCCCCAACAAGTAGCACTTACTCTATTGAAGCAACAAGTCTGTACTCGAGCTGGGTCAATGATACAAACTTTCTCATTCGATGGCTACCCTCTCCATTGGGATTTACTTGCGCTCAAAAGTATGCTTCCCTTCTCCGTCCTCAGTTTTCAATTCTTGGACACAGTGGAAGTTGTGGGTCAAGTGATGATGTACCCATTTCACATCCAGTCTGTGTCCATTTCACTCCTCCTTTCAATGACCAAGCTCCATTCCAACTGCTTGAAAACAATACAGTCTGTAAATTCATGAATCGTTCACACATGCTGAGTGGTGAATTGCCATTCAAGGAGT
>NW_027615331.1:0-48663 GCF_965212315.1 Lampetra planeri | reverse complement strand
CACACGCCCGCACACGCACGCCTGCTACCTGTGTAACCGTGCCACCCTTTGCAGCTCCAGTTCATCCCCGCCACGGAAGCCCTTGGCGAATGGGTTGTTCTCGATCTTGAGCTGCGTGATCTGCAGGCAGCCAGAGGCGGGGAGAACGACAGATGGTGGCCTGAGAGAGACGGAGTCCTCCTCCTGGTGAAGTCGGAATAAAGATTCTGATTCTGAGCTGGAGCTCAGAGCGCTGCATTTTAATTTAAAGACGTTTCCCCTCTCGGGAGATCAGTTTGGTTGAGCGGTGTTTCAAATCATCGCCCGATTTGAGTTACCGGAAGAGTGACGCAGATAAGCATGAGAAAATCATTGGCTAGATTGAAAAGTTAAAAATAAATTGTATTGTTATTCATCTTAATAGTACTTGTGCATACTTATGTAAAATTGTTCGCTGTTTGAGTGACAAGTTAAGACAGAAAAAGACATGAGTCTGCTGCTGTTCTCCGGTTGCCTGAGTGAAACTATAAAAACTATAAACTATTTTTTTTATTTTACCAGGTAAGGTCCTACTGAGCTCTCAGAAGCTGCTTGGCTGCCGCAAATAATAACTCCAGGAAGTGGCTCATCACGTGGACATGTTCAGCAGTAGCAAATCACTCAAAACGCGTAGTGGTGATGTTAATGTTGATTCTAAATGTGGAGAAAAACCGGAGGACCCGGAGAAAAATCCACGCGACCACGGGGAGAGAGAAAGAGACGCAGACTGCAAGTATACAGCAGCAGGCGTCAGAGTCGGGATCGAACCCACGACCTCCTGCACACCTGGCGAGGTAGTCAACATCTCCTAGCCACCGCGATGATGATGATGAGAGAGAGACACGCAAACTCCAAATATACAGCAGCAGCAGGCGTCAGGGTCGTGATCGAACCCACGACCTCCTGCACACCTGGCGAGGTAGTCAACATCTCCTAGCCACCGCGATGATGATGATGAGAGAGAGAGACACGCAAACTCCAAATATACAGCAGCAGGCGTCAGGGTTGTGATCGAGCTCACGACCTCCTGCACACCTGGCGAGGTAGTCAACATCTCCTAGCCGCCGTGCTTGCCCCTTGCGCAACGGCGCATTTGACCCAAACCTGAGCCAAGCTGGCTGAAAAAAAGAGCCCCATTGAACAAATAAAAATACTGACGCCGCAGGCGTGGGAGGAGGATCGTCTCGGGGCTCTGGCACTCGCCAGTCCTCGCGCCCTCATAAAGCGAAGGGGGCAACCTCCAGCCCCCTGCAGTGGCCAACGGTAGCCCGTACACAGCAGCAGCAGGAGCAGCAGGAGGAGGAGGAGGAACCCGACCCCCAAGCCCACCTCTGCGTAAATCTCCGCAGTAAAAAGGCCGCGGCTCGCGTGCGTACACGGCGCTCGCCACAACTCGCCGCTCACGCACAGAGCGAGAGAGAGGGGGAGCGTGGCGAGGAGAGGAGGCGTCAGGGCACCCCCCACCCCCCCACGCACTGGCATGGAACTTGACGATGCCATTGCTACGGCTTCACTCCTGCACGTGTCCGTGCCCTCTGTGTTGCGTGTGGGGAGGGGGGGCAGAGAGTGATGTCACGGTGCAGTGGGATGGTGCTGTGATGATGGTAACCATGGTGACGATAGTGACGATGATGATGTCAGTTTAACACGGAGGAGAGAGACTGGACTACGAGTGAGCGAGGAGCGAGTGAGTGGTGGGTGAGTGATTGAGTGGGTGAGTGAGTGAGCGAGTGGTGGGTGAGTGAGGAGTGAGTGAGGAGTAGTGAGTGAGTGAGCGAGTGGTGGGTGAGTGAGTGAGCGAGTGGTGAGTGAGTGTGTGAGGAGTGAGTGATGAGTGAGTGAGTGACGAGCGAGTGAGTGAGCGAGTGGTGGGCGAGTGAGTGAGTGGGTGAGTGGGTGAATGGTGAGTGAGTGAGGAGTGGATGAGTGAGTGGGTGAGTGAGTGAGTGGGTGAGTGAGTGGGTGAGTGAGTGGGTGAGTGGGTGAGTGAGTGCGTGAGGAGTGAGTGAGGAGCGAGTGAGCGAGTGGTGGGTGAGAAGCGAGCGAGTGAGCGAGTGGTGGGTGAGTGAGTGAGTGAGGAATGAGTGAGTGAGTGAGGAGCGAGTGAGTGAGGAGCGAGTGAGTGAGCTAGTGGTGGGTGGGTGAGTGAGGAGTGAGTGAGGATTGAGCGAGTGAGAAGCGAGCAAGTGAGTGAGCGAGTGAGGAGCGAGTAAGTGAGGAGCGAGTGAGGGAGGAGCGAGTGAGTGAGGAGCGAGTGAGTGAGCGAGCGAGTGGTGGGTGAGCGAGTGAGCGAGCGAGCGAGCGAGTGGTGAGCGTGTGCGTACGCGGTGGTTCTGGTAGGAGGTGACGGCGACGAAGGCCGTCTCGGGGAAGGCGTGCGTGCTGAAGGCCGTGCGGCCCGAGCCGAAGCCGTTGGCCTCGTCGGCACGGACCACGTGCAGCCGCGGCTGGTACTTGTGCATCGAGTTGAGGATGATCTGTGACGCGCAATCAGCCAATCGGCACGCACGCCGGCTTGTCAACCAATCACAAGCAGCACGTCGACTGTCAATCAATCACAAGCAGCACGTCAACTGTCAACCAATCACAATCAGCAAGCCGACTGTCAATCAATCACAATCAGCAAGCCGGCTTGTCAATCAATCACAAGCAGTACGGCAACTGCCAACCAATCACATTCAAGCAATATATCGACCATCAACCGATCATATAGCACTTCGACTGTTAATCAGTTTTAGCGTCAACCAACCAGTTACTAACTCTCAACCAATGACATACAATCAGCCACCATGTGAACAAGCAGCAACCAATCAGATGAATGAGAAATTACCCATTCAAGTACTCAGTGGGCAGCTCGACCAATCAGGTACAGAGTAAACAAGCCAATCAGATAAGGAGAGCGGAGGAGGCGGGGGACGAGGAGGTGGGAGAGGAGGAGGGGGGGAGGAGGAGGGGGGGGAGGAGGAGGGGGGGGAGGTGGAGGGGAGGCGGGGGAGGGGAGGTGGGAGAAGAGGGGAGGATGCGGGAGAGGAGGAGCCGGAGTGGTGGGCTGGTGGTGGTGTGTGTGTGTGTGTGCCGTACGTAGTGTTGGTGGTGTGTGTGTGTGTGTGCCGTACGGAGTGGTGGTGGTGGTGTGTGTGTGTGTGCCGTACGGAGTGGTGGTGGTGGTGGTGTGTGTGTGTGTGCTGTACGGAGTGGTGGTGTGTGTGTGTGTGCCGTACGTGTCCGAACGGGTCCAGGTGGTTGTTGGTGAGCTTCAGCTTCTGGAAGGAGACGAGTTGGCGCATCCAGTGGGCCCCCGGGGCGGGCGAGTCGGGGTGCACGTAGAGGCGGCCCGGCATCGCCGCCTCGGCCTTCCCGCTCACACTCCTGCCCCCCCCCGCCCCACACCCGCACACCAGGTGCCACGAGTCAGCGACAGCGGCGACGGCGTTCACGGCGCGCGGGGCTGTCGCCACCGGATTATACGGATCCAAAGAATTTGATTTTGCCCGGTCAGATCGCGCTCGATCGCGTGTGCGCGTGCGCCGGTAGAATTGCCGTTAAACCCTGTTCCGAGACGTCAGCAGGTCGCAGGGGGTGAGGGTCTCCCCGCTCATCGCCGAATCTCGGGACGCGCGGCCACGGGTTCGGCGTTCATTTCATTCGAGAGAGGCGTTGCAGCGGCGCCGCTGTTTCTAAAGACGTTGCGCTCACAGCAGAGAACTGTCGCGACACGACCGCCGCCACTCTGCGGTAGCCGGCGCCGATACGGCGCCACGCGCCCTCTCGCGTGGCCTGCTACCTCCGATTCCGTTGGGAATCGACTCTGTTCAAGCGATACAAACGCACGGAACGGAATCGGCAGAAAAACCGACGACGTACGCTAGCCCCGCCCCCCCTGCATCCTAGCCCCGCCCCCCCTGAATCCTAGCCCCGCCCTCGCCCACTAGCCCCACCCACCACTTGTTGTCTGCGAACTTGTATCGGTGGCCGTCGGCGGGACACACGTCCATGAGCAGGATGTACTTGGTGCGCGGGGACAGGCCCGACACACGCACCTTCAGGCCCGGGAACATGCGGCTGCGTGCGGACACGGAGACATGGGACATGTAACATGGGACATGTAACGTGGGACATGGGACATGAGGACACGGGGACATGGGACATGGGACATGGGACACGGGGACATGTAACGTGGGACATGGGACATGAGGACACGGGGACATGGGACATGGGACATGGGGCACGGAGACATGGGGCATGGGGACATGGGACATGGGACATGTGACATGGGACATGGGACACGGAGATAGTGACGTTGGTCGTTACAGATGACTCGTCACGGCAGCGTGGGGTGACGACGCGAGGCGAGTGCCACGTTCGATGTTTTCTCCCCGAGTTTGAACATTATTACACGTTTAGCGTTTCTCACCACGTGGCCTCCCGTCACACACCACGTGGCCTCCCGTCATATGGTGTGTTGGTGTTGTGTACATTGTATAGTGTGCGTTGTGTAATGCGTCGTGTGTATATTGTGTATTATGTCGTGCATGTTATAGTGTGTGTTGTGTGTACATTGTGTGTACATTGTGTAGTGTGCGTTGTGTGTACATTGTGTACATTGTGTAGTGTGTTGTGTGTACATTGTGTAGTGTGCGTTGTGTGTACACTGTGTAGTGTGTGTTGTGTGTACACTGTGTAGTGTGTGTTGTGTGTACACTGTGTAGTGTGTGTTGTGTGTACACTGTGTAGTGTGTGTTGTGTGTACATTGCGTTGTGTAATGCGCGTCGCGTCGGTCTCACCGTCCCGCCTTGGTGATGATCATCTCGGTGCCTGCGTCGTGGAAGCGCCCCCACAGCTCCTTCTCGTGCAGGTGCACGCGCGCCCCCTCCAGCCCGCCCTGCACAGACAAAGACCCCCCAGGTAGCCTCAACCACACCGAAGGGGCAAGTGCCGCGAGGAGCGAGCGGCAGCAGCAGCAGCAGCAGGCCGGCACGGCCACGCGACGTGGTGGGGTGGCGAGCGCCATGCCCGGCCGCCCCTCAACCTCATTTGAGGCTGAGTCGACGTAGGGGAGGCCCAGGACCGGTTCAGATGTTGGCCGTGAGCGGGAATCGAACTAGGGTGACCGGAGTCGTTAGCTTAGCGGTCAAAGCTACCGCTCCCCACGCTATACAATAAAAAAACACAAAGACCCCCCGTGTAGCCTTCACAGAGTGTTGGGGCAAGTGCTGTTAGTGAGCAGCACCTGTGAAGGCTGGCATGGCACACGAGGCGGTGGTGTGGCCAGCACCACGCCCGGCCGCCTTTGTCTCCCCAGTGGCGATGTTTACTACACACCGCACCAGGTACTCATTTGATGCTGAGTCGATCTAGGGGAGGCTCAGGACCGGTGAAAATGTTCGCCACTGCTATTGGTCGTGAGCGGGAATCGAACTCGGGTTCGTTGGGTTCGTAGCGCAGTGCGCTGCTAACCGCTGCACCACCGCTCCCCACTGCAGCTGCACGCAGCGTGAGTCCGTTGGCGAGTGAGTTCCATTGTTGAGTTAGTAGATGGGTGGGTGGGTGAGTGATTGGGTGAGTGGGGATTACTTTGGGGAGTTCAGTGGGTGGGTGAATGGGTAAGTTGGTGAGGTGAGTGAGCGAGTGAATAGGTGAGTAAGTTTATTGACAGTTCGTGGATGGGTGAGTGACTGAGTCGGCTGGTGAGTCGGGGATCAGGTGAGTGAGTTGGTGAGTATGTTAGTCAGACCGTGTGTGATTTGGTGAGTCGGTGGATGCGTGGGTGATTTCGTGGATGGCTGACAATGAGAGTGTATCGGAGATTCGGTGAGCAATTCTGTGGGTTCATGAGTGGGTGAGTGAGCGAGTGAGTTGGTGAGCGAGTTGGTCAGTGAGTGGGTGGTTTGGTGAGCGAGTTGGTGAGCAAGTTGGGGAGCGAGTTGGAGAGCGAGCGGGCGAGTTGGTGAGCGAGCGGGCGAGTTGGTGAGCGAGTTGGTGAGCGAGTTGGTGAGCGAGTTGGTGAGCAAGTTGGGGAGCGAGTTGGGGAGCGAGCGGGCGAGTTGGTGAGCGAGTTGATGAGTGAGTGGTCGAGTTGGCGAGTGAGTTGGTGAGCGAGTTGGTCAGTGAGTGGGTGATTTGGTGAGCAAGTTGGTGAGCGAGTGAGTGAGTTGGTGAGTGATTGGGTGAGTTGGTGAGCGAGTTGATGAGCGAGCGGGTGAGTTGGTGAGTGATTGAGTGAATTGGCGAGCGAGTTGGTGAGTGATTGGGTGAGTTGGTGAGCGAGTTGATGAGCGAGCGGGTGAGTTGGTGAACGAGTTGGTGAGCGAGTTGGTGAGCGAGTTGGTGAGTGAGAGAGTGAGTTGGTGAGCTAGTTGGTGAAATGGCGAGCGAGTTGATGAGTGAGCGGGCGAGTTGGCGAGCGAGATGGTGAGCGAGTTGGTGAGTTGGTGATCGAGTTGGTGAGTGAGTTGGTGAGCGAGTTGGTGAAATGGCGAGCGAGTTGATGAGTGAGTGGGCGAGTTGGCGAGCGAGTTGGGGAGCGAGCGGGTGAGTTGGTGAGCGAGTTGATGAGCGAGCGGGTGAGTTGGTGAGCGAGTTGGTGAGCGAGGTGGTGAGGAGTGTCACCTGCTGTGGCGTGGGGGCGGGACTGTGGGCGGGCGAGGCGGGAGGGGGGGGCTCTGGGGGAGACGCGGGGGAGCGAGGCCCTGGCCCCAACTCATCCGACATGGCTCTGCGGAGGAAGGAGACACGGGCGTGGTGAGCCGGGATTGGTGGATCACGCACAGAGCGCCGGGTACTACCGTGCTCAGCATTACTTTACGGGGCAGCTATAAACTATTTAAAATTTAACATTTTGTAAATGTTTTACCAGGTCAGGCCCCACTGAGCTGCTACGTAGCTGTTTTCTCAGAAGCGACCTCGTCACCACTGGTGACAGCTGCTGGACGAAGTGGCGACTGATCATCATCATCATCACCACGTGGACATGTAGAGCCAGCGGCGAAATAACTCTGAGACGCGTGGTGATGTTGGTTCTCAATGTGGAGGGAAAAACCCAGAGGACGCGGAGAAAAGTCCACACGACCACGGGGAGAGAGAAAGACACGCAGGCTCCAAATATACAGCAGCAGCAGGCGTCAGGGTAGGGATCGAACCCACGACCTCCTGCACACCAGGCGAGGTAGTCAACATCTCCTGGCCACCGTGGCGCCTATGAAAGCCGACACGGCACACGAGGGAGTGGGTGGGTGGCCGCCACCACACCCAGGCCGCCTTTGTCTCTCCAGCAGTGATGTGTACACATCGCATCGCACCAGCTACACGTTTGAGGCTGAGTCGACCTAGGGGGAGGCCCAGGACCGGTTCAGATAATCGTCACTGGTGTTGACGATACAACCCCCCCCCCGAGTCCCAGCCTTCCTCCTCCCCCCCTTTCACCCCCCCCCCTCCCGTTAATCCCCTCAAAGACAATGGCGTGTAAAATAAATAAATAACAGCACGAGCTCAAAGGCACCGCGACCCTCAACCCTGACTCCAACTCTCACTTGGCAACTTGAAAGCTTCGCCTCCCTCCCTCCAGCAGCGCTGCCCCCCCCCCCCTGTGACCCCGCGGCGTTGGATGGGACACGAAGCCTCAGCAGCCCCCCCCCCGGGACCCCCCGGACCCCCCCCTCCCTCAGGACCCCGGGACCCCCCCCCCCCCCCGGATCGTGGCGCTCACGGGTTCAGTGATTGGTGAAAGGGGAGAGCCTCGACTCTTGAGCTCATGGCTTAGATACACACACACACCTACACACACACACTTACCTACCTACACACACACACCTACACACACACACCTACACACACACACCTACACACACACCTACACACTTACCTACACACACACACCTACGCACACACCTACCCACTTAACCACACACACACACTTACTTACTTACACACACACACTTACACACACACACTTACCTACCTACACACACACACACTTACCCACCCACCTACCTACACACACACCTACCTACCCACACACACACTTACCCACCCACCCACCCGCCTACAAACCCACCCACATACCTACACACCTACCCACCCACTTACCTACACACACACGCACTTACCCAACCACCTACCTACACACCCACCTACCTACACACCCACCTACCTACCTACACACACAACAAAGATCCCCCATATAGCCTTAACAAACAGGTATTGTGGTCAATGTAAACATGACTCCTTGTAAAAAAAGGTGTCAGTTTTGTTGCCAGATAAAAGGGTAAAAAAACAATTATCATATTTTGCTACTGGCAAAGGAGGTTCCAATGGGTAGAGTGAGTGGAGTTTGTATGATCTCCCCCTGTCCTACAGAGTGAGTGAGTGGAGTTTGTATGATCTCCCCCTATCCTACAGAGTGAGTGAGTGAATGAGTGGAGTTTGTGTGATTTCCCTGTGTCCTACAGAGTGAATGAGTGGAGTTTGTGTGATCTCCCTGTGTCCTACAGAGTGAGTGAGTGAATGAGTGGAGTTTGTGTGATCTCCCTGTGTCCTACAGAGTGAGTGAATGAGTGGAGTTTGTGTGATCTCCCCCTGTCCTACAGAGTGAGTGAGTGAGTGTAGTTTGTGTGATCTCCCTGTGTCCTACAGAGTGAGTGAGTGAGTAGAGTTTGTGTGATCTCCCCCTGTCCTACAGAGTGAGTGAATGAGTGTCGTTTGTGTGATCTCCCTGTGTCCTACAGAGTGAGTGAATGAGTGGAGTTTGTGTGATCTCCCCCTGTCCTACAGAGTGAGTGAGTGTAGTTTGTGTGATCTCCCTGTGTCCTACAGAGTGAGTGAGTGAGTGGAGTTTGTGTGATCTCCCCCTGTCCTACAGAGTGAGTGAATGAGTGTCGTTTGTGTGATCTCCCTGTGTCCTACAGAGTGAGTGAATGAGTGGAGTTTGTGTGATCTCCCTGTGTCCTACAGAGTGAGTGAATGAGTGGAGTTTGTGTGATCTCCCTGTGTCCTACAGAGTGAGTGAATGAGTGGAGTTTGTGTGATCTCCCTGTGTCCTACAGAGTGAGTGAATGAGTGGAGTTTGTGTAATCTCCCTGTGTCCTACAGAGTGAGTGAATGAGTGTCGTTTGTGTGATCTCCCTGTGTCCTACAGAGTGAGTGAATGAGTGGAGTTTGTGTGATCTCCCTGTGTCCTACAGAGTGAGTGAATGAGTGGAGTTTGTGTAATCTCCCTGTGTCCTACAGAGTGAGTGAATGAGTGGAGTTTGTGTGATCTCCCTGTGTCCTACAGAGTGAGTGAATGAGTGTCGTTTGTGTGATCTCCCTGTGTCCTACAGAGTGAGTGAATGAGTGGAGTTTGTGTGATCTCCCCCTGTCCTACAGAGTGAGTGAATGAGTGTCGTTTGTGTGATCTCCCTGTGTCCTACAGAGTGAGTGAATGAGTGGAGTTTGTGTGATCTCCCTGTGTTCTGGCCGACTTTCCTCCAGGTTCTCGACTTTCTTCCTAGAGCTGCCCCCCCCTCCCCACCCACCCCGTGGAGCGGCGATCTTCTTCGTTGCAGTGTGTCACTGGTCGGCCCTGCTGGACTTGACAATCACGCAAATGGCGAACCTCATCACACGAGACCCCGATAGGACCTCGACCCTATTGCTCCAAACCCTACAACTCGACCCCACGCACCGGGACTCTGTGCCGCACTCGAACTCGGCCGCGCCATCCCGAGCCCACGTGGATTGCCACTGTGTTATGGATAATATCGGTTGCGAAAACCCCTACGTGTCAAGCTGAAATGATGTTGCTGTCATAAATAAATAAACAACATGACGCCAGTGTCCACTTGTATTCGGTCCACAGTCGCCAGGCGAATAGTCCCATAATGCAATCACATAACGTATGTGTGTATGTATGTTGTACGTATGTTGTACGTATGTTGTATGTGTGCTGAACTTCGTTCGCACCGTACGTTGCCAAGCCCGGCTAATCGGCGGCGTGGGGGAGGGGGACAGCAAACTACCACGACAAAGAGCAGTCCGAGAGACATGAGTTTGTCAATCCGGATGATGATTTGGTGTAACACGGAGGCTCTCGCGATGATGATGATATAAAAGTGCATCGCAGCTCCCTCAGCGGCTTCCTGGTACCGCGAGGAAGAGGCGTTCCAGACGGCCACAGGAAGCAGCGCATCCGAAAGCGCCGCGCGACGATGATGATGACCATGATGACGATGACGACGATGATGACGATGACGACGACCATGATGATGACGATGATAACGATGATGACGACGATGATAACGATGATGACGACGATGATGACGATGATGACAATGACGATGATGACGAAGATGATGATGACGATGATGACGAAGATGATGATGACGACGACGATGATGATGACAATGATGACGATGCGGTGACCGCCACCGGATTTGTTCGACGGCTTAGCAGCCAGAAGCCGCTGCGAGGGTGCCCAGCGGAGCGCCGCGTGACGCTGCCGGTTGATGACGCTCCGTGTCGAGATGGACGAGGCGTCGACATGGACGAGGCGTCGACATGGACGAGGTGTCGCGGTTCATCCGTGGTGAGCGCTTTGTGCGATCTTACAGCGGCGCCTTCGCTCGGCAAGTGGAAGCCAACGCAGTCCCCACGACTGTAAACCCAAACTCCGCACAACTCCATAACTACACCCGATACAACGCGAACCGTATTTGCCGTGAGCGCTCGCCGCGAACCCCAATCCCTACAACACAAACCACGCGACCCCATAGCCCTCCTCCCCGCCCCTAATGAATCATTTTAAACTCCAACCCCGAGTGCCATGAATCGATCACCCCGGGATCTGGGGCTCTGGACGAGTCTGGGTCCAGCGCGTGGACCCTGACCCCCACCAGTCTGACCCTGACCCCCACCAGTTTGACCCTGACCCCCACCAGTCTGACCCTGACCCCCACCAGTTTGACCCTGACCCCCACCATTTTGACCCTGACCCCCACCAGTCTGACCCTGACCCCCACCAGTCTGACCCTGACCCCCACCAGTCTGACCCTGACCCCCACCAGTCTGACCCTGACCCCCACCAGTCTGACCCTGACCCGAGCCCGACCAGTTTGACCCTGACCTGACCTCCACCAGTCTGACCCTGACCCCCACCAGTCTGAACCTGACCTTGACCCTAGCCCGACCAGTTTGACCCTGACCTGACTTCCACCAGTCTGACCCTGACCTGACCCCACCAGTCTGACCCTGACCTGACCCCCACCAGTTTGACCCTGACCCGACAACCGTACCCCTTTGACCGCGGTAGTCGGAGTCGACGCGTTCCTGAAGAGTTCCGCGTTGAGCAGCAAGGACTTCCCCCGAAGTGATCTAATGACTTGACTTGAAGCTTTCGTGACTGCAGGGATTCATCATATTCTTGGGGCCTTTCGGTAAAGTCACATAGATAGGTTGAAAGAAAATAATAATAAAAAACTACGACGTTTCGATCGCCGTTATTTTTTTGTGATTTTCTTTCCACCTACCGACGTGACTTTACCGGAAGACCCAAAGACTACGATGTCATTACGACGAATCGTGGCGAGATCCGCGCGCTGTTGCTGCTACTGCGCACAGCGCGTGCTGAGACAGCGGGGCAAATAGCCGAGGGCACGCCGCCGCGTTACGCTTGTGTCACTCCGCGTACCGTGTCCCTCCGCTCAAGAAAGTAGTTCGTCGTCCAGAAACCGCGTTATAACGAGATGCGCATTTTGTGTTATAAAGGGCGCATTTTGCGTTATAACGGGATGCGCATTTTGTGTTATAAAGGGCGCATCTTGTGTTATACTACCGCTCTGCCATGAAGAAGGGCTATTGCCTGAAACGTCGACTATTTGAAACATCTTCTTGGTTCTTTCGGTAAAGTCACGCAGAATGGAAATAATAAAATAATAAAATAAAACATTATAAAATAATTCTCACGACGTTTCGGCCACAACGCAGCCGTTGTGGCCAAAACGCAAACTCGGGTGACGCTAACCGCTGCCTTACGACTACTACTACCCCTACACATACACGCGCACAAGTAATCACGCGCACGGACATGCGTACTCACAGACACACGTATGACACACGTGTACTCACCCGTGTACTTGTTTAATCGTATGCCCGTTAATATAAAAAAGACAAAGTTTCCCCACGTATAGCCTACACAGGTTGTTGGGTCAAGTGTTGTGCGCGAGCACCTATGAAGGCCGGCACGGCGCACGAGGGAGTGGTGTGGCGAGCACCACGCCCGGCCGCCTTTGTCTCCCCATTGCTGATGTTTCCACACCGTAACCAGGTACTCATCATTTTCAAGGCTGAGTCAACCTAGGTGAGGCCCGGCATCGGTTAAGACATCCGCCGCTGATGTTGGCCGTGAGCAGGAACCGAACTCGGGTGGCCGGGTTTGCAGCGCGCTAACCGCTGTGCCACCGCTCCCCACTTACAAAGACAAAGATCCCCCGTACAGCCCTTTAACGCCTGCCGGGGCAAGTGCTGTTAGCGAGCACAGCAGCACCGGTGAAGGTCGGCACGGCGGCACACGAGGGGGTGGGTGACCAGCAACGCGCCCGCACAAAGACACGGTCACACATGCACGCACACACGAGTACGCGCATATGCCGTGCACGGATACGCCGCATCGACACGTTACGATGTCACGCGTGCGTAGGTTGATACGTACATCGATCTGACGCGGCGTGTGCATGCAACCTGGCGGAGTTTACACATGTCTAGTTCACAGACTTCTGTTAATTATAGATTTTAGTATATATATAGACACACTTAAGCGGTTGTGCTTTCGCTACGTTGTCCGCACCTGAAGAAGGACGCTTGTGTTGCGCCCAAAACGTCGTGATTTAATTGAGTTGTTTTCATTTTATTTTTTACCTACGTGACTTTACCGAAAAAACCAAAGAGTCTAGACTTCTGTTACTACACAGCTGCATTGGGAAGTCCAAGAATCACGGGTACAGCACAGGGAGTGGAATTTGGAAATGTGATGTCGCGTTTAAGAGTCGGTCCCGTCGGAAAGTTCCAGCTGCAAACTCGAGTTGCGTGAGATCCGACAAATGAATGAATACATTTTACACAATAGAGAGTTTTTTTGGGGTTAGATCACGTAAACATAAATGTGTCGTTAAACCCGCCACCGGCCAACACGGCACGATTATTAAGGGTTGTCACGTAAACAGAAGGTGCTGGTTGTAATTAGCGGCGAAATGTCACGCACTCGACCTGTAAACACGCAACCGATGAGCTGAAGTAGCAAGTGCGAAGTTGGCCTGATGACTTGAATCTAACTTGTCTTATGGTTGTTATTGTTTGACTTGCATAGCACTGGGATTGTTGCACGCAGCGTTGTAATACGGTGGGTTTTTTTTCTGGAAGATTTGCTGGTTTATCCAGGATGTTTCTGTTGCGCGTCGTCGCTTTAAGAAGTTCTCTGTTCATATTTAGTTTGTTGCGGTTGCACCTGACTCAAGAGCCGCATGGCTCACAGGGCTATACCTAATAAATGAAACTTCAAACTAGTTGGTACGTGCTGTGACAAACCTTACCGACTGGCTGTGTCGGGTGGTGGCGGGTTTAACGACACATTTATATTTACGCGATCTAACCCCCTAAGAACTGCTATTATGGACAAAAGTGGTCGCGAAAGCCTCTACGCATTAAACTGACGAATCAATTACGCGCGAATTTCAAGATGATTTTGTTTGTAACCTCCGGCTGACAACTCAAAGTGACTGCAGGAAAAAGTGGCGTGTGCCGAGAGTCACGTGGGCCAGCAACATGAAACAAGCAGACAAATAGACATTGGTACAAAAACAACCACGTTACAAAAAATGTACACCGGTAAAATATACACCCCGGTAAAATATACACCGGTAAAATATACACCCCGGTAAAATATACACCGGTAAAATATACACCCCGGTAAAATATACACCGGTAAAATATACACGGATAAATTATGTACTGATAAAATATACACCGGTAAAATATACACCGGTAAAATATGCACCCATAAAATATACACCGGTAAAATGTACACCGGTAAAATATGCACCGGTAAAATATACACCAGTAAAATATACACCGGTAAAATATACACTGGTAAAATGTACACCGGTAAAATATACACCGATAAAATATGCACCGGTAAAATATACACCGGTAAAATATACACCGGTAAAATATACACCGGTAAAATATACACCGGTAAAATATGCACCGGTAAAATATACACCGGTAAAATATACATCGGTAAAATATACACGGTAAAATGTACACTGATAAAATGTACACCGGTAAAATATACACCGGTAAATTATACACCGATAAAATGTACACCGGTAAAATATACACCGGTAAATTATACACCGGTAAAATATACACTGATAAAAATATGCACCTGTAAAATATGCACCGGTAAAATATACACCGGTAAAATATACACGGTAAAATGTACACCGATAAAATATACACCGATAAAATATACACCGATAAAATAAACACCGATAAAATATACACCGATAAAATATACACCGGTAAAATATACACCGATAAAATATACACCGGTAAAATATACACCGATAAAATATACACCGGTAAAATATACACGGTAAAATGTACACCGATAAAATATACACCGATAAAATATACACCGATAAAATATACACCGATAAAATATACACCGATAAAATATACACCGGTAAAATATACACCGCTAAAATATACACCGATAAAATATACACCGGTAAAATATACACCGATAAAATATACACCGATAAAATATACACCGGTAAAATATACACCGATAAAATATACACCGATAAAATATACACCGGTAAAATATACACCGATAAAATATACACCGGTAAAATATACACCGATAAAATATACACCGATAAAATATACACCGGTAAAATGTACACCGATAAAATATACACCGATAAAATATACACCGATAAAATATACACCGATAAAATATACACCGGTAAAATGTACAGAGCACGTAAACGCACGAGTGTGAGGATGTTAATCCACTAATACGGGGAGCGGTGGTGCAGCGGTTAGCGCTACGCTGCACTACAAACCCAAGGACCCGGGTTAGATTCCCGCTCACGGCTCACAACACTGGCGACGATTATCTGAACTAGTCCTGGGCCTCCCCTAGGTCGACTTGGCCTTAAATGAGTACCTGGTGCAGTGTGTAAAATATCAGCACTGGGGAGACAAAGGCGGCCGGGCGTGGTGCTGGCCACCCACCCCCTCGTGGTCCGTTGCAACATTCATAGGTGCTACTCGCTAACAGCACTTGCCCCAACAGTCTGTTGAGGCTACACGGCGGATATTTGTATGAATGGATATCTGTGAAAAGAGCTTCATAGCTCATCGGATTCCTCCAGTCTGAATCAAGACTCTGACTGTGGACGTGTCCGCATGTTCATATTTGTGGCCAGATCGCTTCTGCAACAGATCTATACTGTATCGTTATGTGGGTATTATATCGGTCCTCTACATAGACAAAATCCACTCACATATAGCCTGAACAGATTGTTAGGGCAAGTGCTGTTAGCGAGCAGCACCTATGAAGGCCGGCACGGAACACACCCGGCCGTTTTTGTCTCCCCAGTGGCGATGTTTACTACACACCGCACCAGCTACTCATTCGAGGCCGAGTCGACCTAGGGGAGGCCCAAGACCGGTTCAGGTTATCGTCACTGGTGGTGTTGGCCGTGAGCGGGAATCGAACTCGGGTGGCCAGGTTCGCAGCGTACCAGCGGTGTCAAGGTCGGCCTCCGTGGAGGAGGTTCGTGAAGGACGCTACCGGGCTAGTGCCAGGCTAGGTGCACCTTGAGGCTACTGGGCAGTTGGAGGCAGTCTCCGTCCAACAACAACAGCGACGGAGCGCAGAGGAGCGACGCTCACAACAACGAGCGGAGCGCCGGGTGGATAAAACGCAGCGAGTTAGCGCAGTGGCTGCGTTCGTAACCCGCTCCACTACCCCCCCCCCCCACACACCACACGCAACCCGTTAGACATCACATTCTGCAACATCCATCACATTCACACGCGCGTGTCTGCGCATGTCTGCGCGTGTGTTACATGTGTGTGTGTTACGTGTGTGTGTGTTACATGTGTGTGTGTGTTACATGTGTGTGTGTTACGCGTGTGTTAGTGTAACATGTGTGTTTGTGTGTGTTACGCGTGTGTGTTACGTGTTTGTGTGTTACATGTGTGTTACATGTGTGTGTGTGTGACACGTGTGTGTGTGTGTTACGTGTGTGTGTGTTACATGTGTGTTACATGTGTGTGTGTGTGACACGTGTGTGTGTGTGTTACGTGTGTGTGTGTTACATGTGTGTGTGTGTGTGTTACATGTGTGTGTGTGACATAGCAGAGTCGCTTGCTGCTCGAGGTGTGGAGGATTAACGGCATCGCGCGATCATCGTGGTGGCGTTCATCCAGCAGTGGGTTGACCATGGCTGACGATGATGACGATGTAAAGTACGAGCAAAGATCCCCCGTGTAGCCTTAACAGACTGTTGGGGCAAGGGCTGTTAGCGAGAACTTGTGAAGGCCGACACGGCCTTCATAGGGGGTGGGTGGTCATCACCACGCTCGGCCACCTTTGTCTCCCCAGTGACGATGTTTACTATACAACGCACCAGGTACTCATTTGAGGCTGAGTCGACCTAGGGGAGGCCCAGGACCGGTTCAGATAATCGTCACCAGTGTTGGCCGTCAGTGGGAATCGAACTCGGGTCGCCGGGTTCGTAGCGCAGCGTAGCGCGAATCGCTGCACCATCGCTCCGCACCCAGTACACACACAGTACACACACAGTACACACACAGCACACACACAGTACACACACAGTACACACACAGTACACATACAGTACACACACAGTACACATACAGTACACACCCAGTACACACACAGTACACACACAGTACACATACAGTACACACAGTACACATACAGTACACACACAGTACACATACAGTACACACACAGACACACACATACAGTACACACACAGTACACACACACAGCACACACACAGTACACACACAGTACACACAATGCACATCTCAGATTTGCTCTATCACATCTAATTTTTATGCTATCGGCATACCCCATTTTTATTGATTTTACCCGAAATTAACTCTGTCACTTATGATTGCAAGTTGTTGCGAGTCAGTGACTGCTTTAGTGTTAAAATATGGTGCTGTATTTTTAGGATAGTGTGTGTATAATATAATTTTATGTAGATATCCGCATCTATTTAATATTTTTCTTCTGCAGCTTTAATTGAAAATGCAATATTTGATATCTCAAACCCCTGATGTGATAGACAAAAACTGATGCTAGATTTGGAATCAGCACCCCAAAATTACCTTAAACCCGTTGGAATACCTTATGCCAGAAAAAGTGTGTTGACCTGTGTTAGCGGCTTCGTGTAGCAGCCATCATTGGTGGAGGCCAGGTCGCTTCTGGGTGAAAAACAAAAGCTACGTGGTCCGGGTGGTCCTTAGCTGGTAAAATAAATAAATATTAACATAGTTTGGTTTTAATGTGTGCGTGTGTTAGTACTGGTGTGTGTGTGTTAGTACTGGTGTGTGTGTTAGTGCTGGTGTATGTATGTGTGTGTATGGTGTGTGCTGCTGCTGATGTTGTGTGTGTGACCGGCGTGGTGAGAATGTTGTTGCTGTTGTTGCTGTTGTTGCTGTACAACATCCAGAGGCGTCCCGAGGAGTAACGGCCAATCGGGGCGACCGCCCCGGGCCCTGCGCTTTGGGGGGCCGCAGTCCCCCCCCCCCCCAATCTCCCACCCCTCCCCATTGGACGTCCCTGGATGTATTTAACAATGATTTAGTTTGATGGTTCGGGCTATATCGGTGGTGCTTAACCTTCACTGCACCCCTTCGCTTCGCAATCGTAAAAAAACAACGATGTTCATCAACACAGAGGTGTTTATGAAACAAAGTGAGTTGTAACTGACGTGCCCGTGCCGAACTTGCTGATTTACTTTCTAAAAATAAACAATTCGGTCCAAGTCGTCTCGCGGCCCCCGCGGCGAGCGTGGGGTGGTCGCACTCCCGCTTGTCGATTTCTCACAGCGCCACGAGGTTAAGTTCCTGTGCACATTGCAAACTCAATTAGATTTGTGTGTTTCGTCTGCCGTGGCCGCGAGCGAGAGCCGCCGGTCGCTTCTCGAGACGAATCGCATCTCGTTGGGCATCATCACCTGCTGGAATTAATCACCCGAGGACGGCTGCTTGCGTTGTGGCCGAAACGTCGTGAGAATTGTATTTGATTATGTTTTATTTTTGTTATTTTATTATTTCCCTTCTACGTGACTTTACCGAAAGAACCAAGAAGATTAAGAACGTAGTTTAGTTTAAATATCTATGAGGCTCTATCTAAATATGTCCTGGGGGCTGTCAAGCTCCCCTCGCCTGGTTAAACGCAATGGCAAGTGTGTGTATATGTATATACTCTTTGGTTCTTTCGGTAAAGTCGCGTAGGAAAATTATTATCGATCACGACGTGATCTATTGAAACGTCGTGATCGATTATTATTTTTCTACCTACGTGACTTTACCAAAATGAAGCAAAGAGTATGGGTTCCTGCGGTCACGAAAGCTTCGAAACAAGATCGTATACGTATATATGTAGATGATGTACTTGTCGAATTGTTTACAATGTTCGCGTCCTCATTGTTGGTGAGCGTTCACGTGCTTGGATGACGGCGCTCTGAGCGTGTTTCAGCAAAATAAAAAAGTTTCTCATGATCCTTTAGAAACATCACACACATTTACATTTGCATGTAGATTTACTTTCTGTGTGTGTGTGTACACGCGCTAGGCTCCGAGCCAGATATTACAAGACAAAGACAAAGATCCCCCCAAGTATAGCCTTAATAGAGTGTTGGGGCAAGTGCTGTTTAGCGAGTAGTGGTAGCGCCTATGAAGGCTACCGCCACTTGGCACACGAGGGGGTGGGTGGGTGGCTAGCACCACGCCCGGCCGCCTTTGTCTCCCCAGTGGCGATGTTTACACACCAAAGACAAATATCCCCCGTATAGCCTTCATAGAGTGTTGGGGCAAGTGCTGTTCGCGAGCAGCCATCGCTGTAGCCGCGTCCTGGAACCCAATCCGCACGACTCACGCCAGAGACTGTCGCTCCCAGGTACGCACAGAGCAGCGAGTAAACAACAACAACAACCACAACAACAACAACCACAAAAACAACAACCACCACTCAACTCGACACACGCCTCGACACCGCTGCCCTGAGCACGGAAGGACTACGTCGCTTCGGAGAAGGTCCGTCGCCCGAAACGTCGCCGATTGCATGTTTGGATCATTTGAAGGTTGTTATTGTTGTTGTGGTTGTTGTTGTTATTGTTGTTGTTGTTGTTATTGTTGTTGTTGTCAATGTTTACACATCGCACACGGAGACGCGCGCCTGTGGGATGTCCCCCTGATCAATCAGAGCCTCGCCGGGACCGCAGCGATCACCACCACCACTACAACAACCACAATCACCACAACCACCACAACCACCACCACTATAACCACAATCACCACAACCACCACCACTACAATCACCACAACCACCACCACTATAACCACAATCACCACAACCACCACCACTACAACCACAATCACCACAACCACCACCACTACAACCACAATCACCACAACCACCACCACTACAACCACTACCACTACAACCATCACCACCACCACCACAACCACCACAACCACCACCACTACAACCACCACAACCACCACCACTACAACAACCACAATCACCACAACCACCACCACTACAACAACCACAACCACCACCACTACAACCACAATCACCACAACCACCACCACAACAACCATCACCACCACTACAACCACCACCACTACAACCATCACCACAACCACCACTACAACCACCATCACTACAACCACCACCACTACAACCATCACCACAACCACCACTACAACAATCATCACTACAACCACTACCACAACCACCATCACCACAACCACCACCACCACCACTACAACCACCGTCAAAGGCTGCTTCTGTGACCATCTCATTCCGTCTATAGTACACAGCCTATGCTACACAGCCTATAGTACACAGCCTATAGTACACAGCCTATAGTATATATATCTATATAGTATACACACAGTCTATAGTATATATATCTATAGTATATCTATAGTATATATCTATAGTATATATATCTATATAGTATATCTATAGTATATCTATAGTATATATATCTATAGTATATATATAGTATATATATCTATATAGTATATCTATAGTATATCTATAGTATATATATCTATAGTATATATATCTATATAGTATATCTATAGTATATCTATAGTATATCTATAGTATATATATATCTATAGTATATATATCTATATAGTATATCTATAGTATATCTATAGTATATCTATAGTATATATATCTATAGTATATCTATAGTATATCTATAGTATATATACACAAGTGCTGATGTCGCCCTCCATCGGGATGCGAACTGGGGTCACTCGGCGTTCCGTTACGTAGCGCGCCCAGACCCCCCCCCAGACCCCCCCCAGACCCCCCCTCCCCCTCAGACCCACCCCCCAAGACCCCCCAAGACCCCCCCAGACCCCCCCCCCCCGCTATGCCACCACTCCTTTTTGCACGGCGCAAACCACGACCCAGCTTCTTGTTTCCGAGTTTATCCGACGTGGTGTGATGGGTGTCGCAGCAGCAGCCGCAGCAGCGGCATCGTCTGGCCCCCGGGGCCGTCTGGAACGCCTCTCGCTCGGGGAGCCGCCGCGTCACTTCCACTTCGCCGTCTTCGTTGTCTTCGTTGACAAAACCTCGCGTCGTCGGAGTCGATCTTGCTTGCTGGGCTTAGTTGACTATCGTGTCCGCGTTGTGTGTGTATGTGGTGTGGGTGTGTGTGGTGTGTGTGTGTGGTGTGTGTGGTGTGTGTGTGGTGTGTGTTTGTGATGTGTGTGGTGTGTGTGTGTGGTGTGTGTGTGTATGTGGTGTGTGTGGTGTGTGTGTGGTGTGTGTGGTGTGTGTGTGGTGTGTGTTTGTAATGTGTGTGGTGTGTGTGTGTGGTGTGTGTGTGTGGTGTGTGTGTTGTGTGTGTGTGGTGTGTGTGTGTGGTGTATGTGTGTGGTGTGTGTGTGTGGTGTGTGTGTGTGGTGTGTGTGTGTGGTGTGTGTGGTGTGTGTGTGTGGTGTGTGTGGTGTGTGTGTGGTATGTGTGTGGTATGTGCGTGGTGTGTGTGTGTGTGGGGTGTGTGTGGTATGTGTGTGGTGTGTGTGTGTGGTGTGTGTGTGTGGTGTGTGTGGTGTGTGTGTGTGGTGTGTGTGGTGTGTGTGTGTGTGTGGTGTGTGTGGTGTGTGTGGTGTGTGTGTGTGGTATGTGCGTGGTGTGTGCGTGGTGTGTGTGTGTGTGTTGTGTGTGTGTGGTGTGTGTGTGGTGGGTGTGTGTGGTGTGTGTGGTGTGTGTGTGTGGTGTGTGTGGTGTGTGTGGTGTGTGTGTGGTGTGTGTGGTGTGTGTGGTGTGTGTGTGTGTGGTGTGTGTGTGGTGTGTGTATGTGTGTGTGTGTGTGTGGTGTGTGTGTGGTGTGAGTGTGTGTGGTGTGTGTGTGGTGTGTGTGGTGTGTGTATGTGGTGTGTATGTGGTGTGTGTGTGGTGTGTGTGGTGTGTGTGGTGTGTGTGTGTGGTGTGTGTGGTGTGTGTATGTGGAGTGTGTGGTGTGTGTGGTGTGTATGTGGTGTGTGTGTGGTGTGTGTGGTGTGTGTATGTGGAGTGTGTGGTGTGTATGTGGTGTGTGTGTGGTGTGTGTGTGGTGTGTGTGGTGTGTGTGTTGACTGTCGTCTCCGTGTTGACGGTCTCCGTGTTGACTGTTTCTGTGTTGCCTGTCTCTGTATTGCCTGTCGTGTGTGTGGTGACTGTCCCCTTACCACCCTCGCCGCCTAGCAGCTCCGGGTTGTCTCGGTACGGTGCTGAAGAAGTTCGACAAAGCAGTACTCGGCAGGAAAGGAACCCGGGGCCACTCACCTCGGACTCGGCGACTGCGTCCGACTCCGCGTGGCGCCCTCTCTGTGCACAGAGTGGCCCGCGAGCTTCACGTGAACATGGAGCCACTGCGGTACGAGAGAGGAGAGAGGGGGGGTGTAGGGGGAGAGATTTATCGAGCGAGAGACAGAGAAAGGTGACGATGGGGAGAGCGCAAAGAGAGAGTAGAGAGAGAGAGAAGGGGGGGAGAGAGTAGAGAGAGAAGGGGGGGGTGAGATTGTTTAACGCAGAGAGACGTGAGATTGATCGCAGATGGCTGTAGCGTTGGGGCGAAATATGGGTCTGATGAGAGGGATTATTCGCGAGGATGATGATGATGATGATCGTTGATGCCTGCAGATGAGACACCGTTTATATGGAGTGATGGAGAGATATTTAGATATGTACCGGTGAAATATGGCGTTGTCCGAGAGAGTGACCAGAGTGGGGAAGTATGGACGAAACAACTCCCTCCACGATTGGGGTGGATCGTGCAGCAGCTGATCGTCGCCAAATCGATGGAGGGGGAAAACACCAAGCGGAGGGAGATGGAGCGGAGAGAGAGATAGTGAGATTGGGATGTGGAAGAGAGAGAGATAGTGGGATTGGGATGTGTAAGAGAGATAGTGGGATTGGGAGTAGAAGAGGGAGATAGTGGGATTGTGATGTGGAAGAGGTAGATAGTGGGATTGGAAGTGGAAGAGAGAGATAATAGGATTGGGAGTGTAAGAGAGATAGTGGGATTGGGATGTGGAAAGATATGGAGGGGATATCGAGGTAGGGATGGAGAGAGATGGTGCAGCGAAGATGAGAGATGGAGCTCCGGGTCTAGATGTAGTTTACGCTCGACGGGGTTCGGTATTTAACCGAGAGCAGAGAGAAGGGGGAAGGAGAGCGCAGCGGGAGAAACACATCTCGAGAGAGATGACAGCGAGAGAGTGGGAGAATTAAATCAAGTCAGCCAGCAGTAGAATGTGCACACAGAGACAGAGAGGTGCGGTACCAGGGGGTGGGAGAGCAGATCTGTCAGCGAGAGGTGGGCAGAGCGAGAGAGTCTTGGCTGGGCGGCACAGTGAGACGGGAGATGATTCATAGAGAGAAGAGAGGCAAGGAGGGGAGAGGCAGAGAGAGTAGAAGCCTCTCTCTCTCTCCTCTCTCTCTCTCCTCTCTGTGTCCGCACGCTCCGTGTCGCCAGAACTCCCGTTGGAATCGACGGCCTCAGCGTCCGGTAAGGTCGGGGGAGGTCGCGGTGAGTGAGGTGGGGGTGAGTGAGGTGGGGGTGAGTGAGGGGTGAGTGAGGTGGGGGTGAGGTGGGGGTGAGGTGGGAGTGAGTGAGGTGTGGGTGAGTGAGGGGTGAGTGAGTTGGGGTGAGTGAGGTGGGGGTGAGTGAGGGGTGAGTGAGGTGGGGTGAGTGAGGTGGGGGTGAGTGAGGGGTGAGTGAGGTGGGGTGAGTGAGGTGGGGGTGAGTGAGGGGTGAGTGAGGTGGGGTGAGTGAGGTCGGGGTGGGGTCAGCATTGCCTTGGTTGAGTTGAGTGGTGGTGGAGTCGGGGTGGAGGTCGAGCGAGCTCTGATCCCCTCGAGATCGGTGCCGGGTCGCGTCAAGGTCGAGCTCGATTTGAGTCGAGGTGGAGTGGAGATCGAGTCGGGGTCGAGTCCACGCGCGTCGCTCACCGCGAGTCGAGTCCGACGGAGCCCGCCAGGGAAGGGCGGGGCCGGGGTGGGGAGACAAGAGAGAGGGAGGGGGGTGGGGGCGAGGTGGGGGGTGGGGGCGAGGTGGGGGGTGTAAGGGGGGGGGGTCCCTACCCCCTGGGGCGAGGAGACCGCTGGGTCCGAGGCGAGGGGGTGAGTGGGGGGGGGCAGAACTCGAGACTCCGATGATGAAGCAGTAGCAGCAGCAGTAGCAGCAGGAGCAGCAGCAGCGGGAGGAGGAGCAGCAGGAGGAGGAGCTGCAGCAGCAGCAGCAGGAGCAGCGGGAGGAGGAGGCGAGGTTCGAGACGTGGGAGACGCGAGCCGAGTGAGTCGGAGGAGGAGACGAGGCGAGTCCCTGGCCCCCCCCTCCCCCTGCCCCTCCCCTCCCTTCCCTCTCCCCCTGCTACATCCATCCCATCTCCCCCCCCTCTCCCCCCCCCCTCTCCCCCGGCTCCCTCCCTCCCGACTCTCCGCGTGAACCCGGCTCCGAGGCTCCTCCCTCCCCTCCTTCCCCTCCCACCAAAAGCAACACAAAGACAAAGGTCCCCCGTATAGCCTTCAACAGACTGCGGGGCAAGTGGCCAACCCGATACGTCTCAACATCCCCCGGTGCTGCTGCTTGCTACACGACACTAGCTGCTAATTTTAACGCTGAGCCGACCTAGGGGGTGCCCACGATCGGTGCAGTCATCGCCGGTGTTGGCCGGGTGGCCGGGGTCCGTAGCGCGGTGCGCTCACCACTGCGCCACCGCTCCCATCTGCTGCTGGCACAAGGTGCACAACACCACGAACAACAACAACAACATTGCGTGTGTGTAACTGTGTGTGTGTATAACTGTGTGTGTCCGTGTGTGTGTGTCCGTGTGTGTGTGTGTGACTGTGTGTGTCCGTGTGTGTGTGTAACTGTGTGTGTGTATAACTGTGTGTGTCCGTGTGTGTGTGTCCGTGTGTGTGTGTGTGACTGTGTGTGTCCGTGTGTGTGTGTAACTGTGTGTGTGTATAACTGTGTGTGTCCATGTGTGTGTGTCCGTGTGTGTGTGTGTGACTGTGTGTGTGTGTAACTGTGCGTCCGTGTGTGTAACTGTGTGTGTGTGTGTGTAACTGTGTGTCCGTGTGTGTAACTGCGTGTGTCCGTGTGTGTGTGTAACTGTGTGTTTTCGTGTGTGTAACTGCGTGTGTGTGTAACTGTGTGTGTCCTTGTATGTGTGTAACTGTGTGTGTGTAACTGTGTGTGTCCGTGTGTGTGTGTAACTGTGTGTTTCCGTGTGTGTAACTGTGTGTGTGTAACTGCGTGTGTGTAACTGTGTGTGTCCGTGTGTGTGTGTAACTGTGTGTGTGTAACTGCGTGTGTGTGTCCTTGTGTGTGTGTAACTGTGTGTGTGTAACTGTGTGTAACCGTGTGTGTGTATCGTCACCGACTATCATTTTCATTCGAAGGCCACGTGCGTTGTTGTTGTTGTTGACACAAAGCGTGTTGAGTTGTTGTTGTTGTTGACACGGAGCGTGTTGTGTTGTTGTTGTTGACACGGAGCGTGTTGAGTTGTTGTTGTTGATGTTGTTGTTGACACGGAGCGTGTTGAGTTGTTGTTGTTGTTGACGCGGAACGTGTTGAGTTGTTGTTGTTGACGGTGTTGTTGACGCGGAGCGTGTTGTGTTGTTGACTGTGCGTGTGCACCTGTAGGCAACGCAGCAGCAGAAGCCAGCGCAGTCAGCAAACAAAATCCGTCTCCACACGAATTCACACGGCCCAGCGTATGTACACACAGATACATTCATAAACACACATATACATACATACATCATATATACACACATATACATAACACTATACACACAAATATACACACACATATACACAACACTATACACACAAATATACACACATATACACACACACAATTATACTCAAATGCCCCGATGTACGTCTTCCCAGTTTTGCGTCGCTTCGCGAGTGTGCCGTCACTGTGTATATGCGCACGCGCGCGAGCTCAACTTCTTTCGCACCGTACGTGTCCAAACGCGCTAATCGGAGGTGCGGAGGGATAGGACAAGAACACGAAACACAATAACAACAATTACAACAACAACAACAAGCAGTTCTGACGCGGTTGATTTTGTCCAACACGGCATTTTCCAGGATCGCAACCCCCGCGTTTGACGAGATGTGCCTGTGCACAACATTATTACACAAAAAGTCGATGTCTCTTTTGCTGTTCGGGGCCGAGTGCTGGAGCACAAGACAGAGGGAGGACCAAGCAACGGGGCAGTGGTAGAGAGGTTCCAATGGTGTAAATGCTTCACCCCGAGCTCTCATACTCTGATGGTGCATTGTCTTTGAGTTGTGCGCCTTTTGGCGTCATCTGGTCCAACACGATGTGAGACTAGGCTCTAAGGAAAGCTGTCTCGGGTGTGGACCAATCAACTTCAAGGACAGTGCACACACATTATCAGAGTTATGTTTTTTGTTTGCATTATGACTGCAGGTATTGTGGTCTATGCAAACATGACTCCTTATAAAAAAGGTGTCAGTTTTGTTGCCAGATAAGAGTGTAATTTTTTTTAAAAATCAGAGACGAGAATGTTGCAGCCGATGTTGGGCTCAACGAGGAAGGACACGGGCCGTGAGACACGAAGCGGCGAGAGGAAGACTCGAGGTGGTAGAAGTCACGGAGAAGATGAGAGACACTTTTGACTTCTAAGCAACTTTTATTGCCGCCGGCAGCAACAGCACTGGAGGCGATTCCGATACGAAAAACCAAAGTCCCCAGCAACACAAATAATCGCTACAAATCCACGCGCTGTGGCGCTAAATGCAGCGCGCGCAACACGAAAGAAAAGCCACGTGGTGGTGGTGGTGGTGCTTGTGGTGGTGCTTGTGGTGGTGGTGCTTGTGGTGGTGGTGGTCATCGCGCACGCCACGGTGACGAGCGAGCGCTTCAGAAGGTGAACACCACGAGGGTGCCGTCCACGCTGGTGCAGAGAGGGGCTTGTCCGGCTCCCCAGCGTTCGAAGAAGACGCGCTGCACATCAGACAGAGACAAGAATCCGGTGCGGTTCGGCCACAGCGGAGAAACAAACAGGGACATTGCGACGTGGGTCAGCAGGTGGCGAGTGAAGCAAGTGGAGGGGGAGAGATGAAGAAGAGGTGTGGGGAGGAGGGGGTGGGGGGTGGGACGATGTGGTGGGATGAGACCATGGTGACCCGAGTAGAGAGAGAGAGATGGAGCAGCACTGGGCAGCGTGGGGAAGGCTGTTCAGGAGAGCGGAACACCCCCGCGTGAGCGGGACAAACGCGTGGAAGGAGAAGAATGAGATGGAGATGGAGACGTTTGTTTTGGTTCGGAGGGCTGCGGAATCTCCAAACGTTTCACAGGAAGGGAAAGAAATTCTCCACATTTTTAGCCGTTCGCACGTAAAGTGACGCCATCTCTTACTTCGGTATTGGCTTGAACAAGGGGCAGCAGCAGAGTCTCAACCGCACGGGGGAGGTCACGTGGTACAGAGTTGACTTGAACAAGGGGCAGCAGAGTCTCAACCGCACGGGGGGGGGGTCACGTGGTACAGAGTGGAGGTCACATGGTACAGAGCGGACTTGAGCAAGGGGCAGCAGAGTCTCAACCTCACGGGGGGGGGGGGTCACGTGGTACAGAGTGGACTTGAGCAAGGGGGCAGCAGAGTCTGAACCTCACGTGGTACAGAGTGGACTTGAACAAGGGGGAAGCAGCAGCAGGTGACGTGGTACAGAGTGGACTTGAGCAAGGGGGCAGCAGAGTGTCAACCTCACGGGGGAGGTCACGTGGTACAGAGTGGACTTGAGCAAGGGGCAGCAAAGTCTCAACCACACGGGGGAGGTCACGTGGTACAGAGTGGGCTTGAACAAGGGGCAGCAGCAGCAGCAGAGTCTCAACCGCACGGGGGAGGTCACGTGGTACAGAGTTGACTTGAACAAGGGGGAAGCAGCAGCAGGTCACGTGGTACAGAGTGGACTTGAGCAATGGGCAGCAGCAGCAGAGTCTGAACCTCACGGGGGAGGTCACGTGGTACAGAGTTGACTTGAACAAGGGGCAGCAGCAGCAGACTTTGTGTGGACAATTGAGAGAGTGGGGTGGTGAGCAACACGCCCGACCGCCTTTGTCTCTCCCGGTGGCGATGTCTACTCACCGCACTGGTACTTATTTGAGGCGAAGTGTCAGCGGTATGCCCAGGACCGGTTCTAACATGATCGCCACTGTTGTCGTCACGTGAGCGGGAATCGAACCCGAGGGTGCCAGGTTGGTAGCGCACAATAGGTACACACACATACACAACACAATGTGTGTGTGTGTAACACAATAGGTACACACACACATACACACACAATAGGTACACACACAATGTGTGTGTATGTAACACAATAGGTACACACACACACATACACAACACAATGTGTATATAACACAATAGACACACATACACAATGTGTGTGAATATAACACAATAGGTACACACACATATGCATAATGTGTGTGTATATAACGCAATCGACACACACATAATGTGTTTGTATAACACAACACACATCTACATAATCAGTGGATAACAATATACATATACATAATCCATGTATAACACAATACACGTATACATAATCAGTGTATAACACGATACACACCTTCATACATAATTTGTGTGTATGACGCAATAAACACACGTAGCGCAATTTCCACGCATACATAATGTCTGTATATAACGCATTTAACACACATATATACACAATGTGTGTGTATATAACTATATAACACAAAAAAGACAAAGATCCCCCGTATAGCCTTAACAGACTGTAGGGGCAAGTGCTGTTAGCGAGCACCTATAAAGGCCGGCACGGCACACGAGGGGGTGGGTGGCCAACACCACGCCCGGCCGCCTTTGTCTCCCTAGCGGTGATATTTACACACCGCACCGGGTACTCATTTGAGGCTGAGTCGACCTAGGGGAGGCCCAGGACCGGTTCAGATAATGGTGTTGGCCGTGAGCGGGAATCGAACTCGGGTTGCCAGGTTCGTAGTGCAGCGTAGCGCTAACCACTGCACCACCGCTCCCCTATATATAACACAGCAGACACACACACACACTCTGTGTAGAACACAATATAACACACATATACATAACGTGTGTGTGTATATATAGCGCAATAGACGCACACATGCAATGTGTGTGTCGATACAGGGTGTCCGAAAGTGAATGACCTAAAAGTGTTGTAAGTCTCACGAACTATGATTAGTTATAGACTGATACGTGCGTGCGCGTGTGTGTGTTTTTAACGGTGCTGATTCGATATTCTCGAATTATGAATACACTTCTGAATGTCGCCAATCGTCCACCGTCATCAATCTAATTCTCGTGACCGCAGGAATCCATACTCTTTGGTTCTTTCGCTAAAGTCACGTTGGTAGAAATAAAACAAAATAAATCGGGACGTTTCGGACGCTTGTGCTGCGCCCGAAACGTCGTAATTTTTAAAGATTATTTTTCTACCTACGTGACTTTACCGAATGAACCAGAGAGTTTGAGAAGAGTGATTCCCCAACACGGCTGGACAGGGGTTGATGCCCAACACAGCAGCAGCAGCGTCAACAACACGAGGTGTGTTGTGAAAGCCGCCACCACCCGACACAGCCAATGAGAGAGTTGCGGTTTGTGTCGCGAAACGCGGCCGATTCGTCACCCGCTTCAGCAGCGCTGCGTGTGGGAGACTCAATTCTAGATTTGAAGCTTTCGTGACTGCAAGGATTCATACTCCTAGGTTTTTTCGGTGAAGTCACGTAGGTAAAAAATGTTTTAATTAAAGTAATAATAGAAATATTCTTCTTGGTTCTTTCGGTAAAGTCGCGTAGAAGGGAAATAATAAAATAATAAAAAGAAACATAATAAAATAATAATGTTTTATTTTTATTATTTTATTATTTCCCTTCTACGTGACTTTACCGAAAGAACCAAGAAGATGAATCCCTGCAGTCACGAAAGCTTTAAATCGAAATAGAAATATTATAACTTTTATTAATTTTATAATTTTTATTATATTAATATTTCTATTATTACTTTTATTAATTTACATTTGTTTCACCTACGTGACTTTGCCGAAAAAAGCAGAGAGTACGTGGGAGACTCAGTTGAGAATGTTGGTGGCGAAGAGCGCGCGGGTCGAAGCGAACGCGACATCCGAGGGAGGCAGGGAGGGAGGTGAATTCAACTCCTGAAAAATGTTCGCATTTCTCTGAACTACGCACGTTTTATCTGCTGTCGTGTTGCGCGCTTTATTTTACCCTGTTGGATGACTGTGACGAATGCATCCACCTGTGCCACCTACTGCACCAACTCGCTGCGTTTTATCCGCCCGGCGATCCGCTCGTTGTTGTGAGCGTCGCTCCTCCGCCCTCCGTTGTTGCCGGAGGGCGACTGCCTCCAAACGCCAAGCTCGTTTTGCCGTCACCTCGCTTGTTCTCAGAGTTGAGTTGTAGCTTTTGTGATTCACAATCGAGTGTTCGCGTCACGTCGCGTGAGCAAACATTTTGTGTCGCGCGCCCTCATCCAGCCGACACAGCCGATTGATAAAGTAGCCACGTGGACAACGTGTGACGGCTTCAGCAGCGCCGTTGTTGGAAGAGCGATCCACGTCACGTTTAACAATTGCGAGGTCCGACGTTTCGCTGGGAGTTACAGCCGCCACCATCAGGTAGCTGCCAGAATTGTGAAAATGTCCTCCAGCCCTCGGCCTTTTCAGGTGGGAGGGAGGAGAGGGCGGACGAGAGGGAGGGTGTGAGGGGGATGGATGAATTGGAGATGATGATGATCATTCACTGCTGGAGTTCATGTATATTTGGTGATGACGATCATAATGGCGATGATGCTGCTGATGATGATGATTCTGTGTTGTATTGCATGCTATTTCTAAGTTTTCTAAAAATAAATAAAAAAAGGAGGAAGGGAGGGAGGGGAGGGAGGGAGGGAGATTTTCTCCCGAAGCATCGAGAAAGTGCCGTCAATTACTGACACGCGCCAGCTTGAAGCGATGTCAGTCCTCGTGCGACTATGAACATCACGTTGAGGCCAGTATCGCGATTGAGAATAGAACTGGTGGAGGTTTGACGACGCGTTTATATATTTACGTGAACTAACCCAAATAAAAAGTCTGCTTTATGAACAATACAACTGTTCAACTTTGTGGTATATTCATTTTCGAACAGCCGGTGTGTATATATATATTCACAAAAAAGACAAAGATCCCCCTATAGCCTGAACGGACTGTTGGGGCAAGTGCTGTTAGCGAGCAGCACCTATGAAGGCCGGCACGGCACACGAGGGGGTGGGTGGCTAGCATCACGCCCGGCCGCCTTTGTCTCCCTAGTGGTGATGTCTACTACGCACCGCAACGGCTTAGTCGTAACTGAGGCTGAGTCGACCTCGTGGAGGCCTGGGACCAGTTCAGACAATTAATCCCCCACTCGGATGGCCGGCGTTGTTGCGTGAAGTGCGCTAACCACTGCACCACCGCTCCCCCAACACACACGCGCACACTCCCTATCCAATCACCGCTCTAACAACAACAACCTCATCCCCTCGGATCCGTGACCCCTGAGACCCCTGTCCCTCCCCCACTCTCTCCCCCTCGCTATCCCTATCTCGCGCTCACCCACCCCCACCCACCCGCACGCTCTCCCCTAATCTCTCCATTGATCTCCCCTTCGCCCGTCCTCTTTGACTCTCGCTTTTACTTTCACTCCTCCATTCGCTCGACCCCCCCCTCGCTCTCTCTTCGACTCTCGCTTTCTCGCGCCTCTCTCCGCTTACCTCTCTCCCTGAGCGCGCTGCGCTACGAACCCGGCGACCCGAGTTCGATTCCCGCTCACGGCCACCAACATCTGTGACGGGAATCTGAACCGGTCGTGGGCCTCCCCTAGGTCGACTCGGCCCTTAATAAGTGCCCGGGTTACGATGGGCAAACATCGGCGTTGTTTGGCGTGTGCTTCGTTTGTTGACCTTGCCCCGATGGCTCCGATGAGCACGGTTGGCTACGTACGGTGCGAAAGAAATTCCACGTAGTATATACATTGGGGAGACAAAGGCGGCCGGGCGTGGTTGCTGGCCACCCATCGCATCGTGTGCCGTGCCGACCTTCATAGGCGCTGCTGCTCCTCGCCAACAGCACTTGCCCCAACAGTCTGTTAAGGCTACACGGGGGATCTTTGTCTTTGTGACGAGGCGACGGGAGACCCAGACCTCGTGCCCCTGGCTGGACATCAGTGAAAAAGAGCTTCATAGCTCATCAGATTCCTCCTCCTGAAGTCCAAATAAAGATTCTGATTCTGAGCTGGCGCTCAGAGCACTGCTTTTAGATTCCAAGATGTCTCTCCTGTCGGGAGATCAGTTTGGGTTGAGTGGTGTTTCAAATCATCGCCTGATTTGAGTTACCAGAACAATGACGTAGCGAAGCATGAGAAAATCATTGGCAATATCGAAAAGTAAAAATTAAATTGTACAGGGTGTCTTAAAAAGATGGACCCAATTTCAAAGCAGTACTGTTTTAAAAAGATGGACCCAATTTCAACCCATCTTTTTAAAACACCCTGTATTATTAATCGTAATAGTCTTTTTTTTAAATGTGCGCGATGGAGCGAGGTTACTCGTGCGATTGAGACTTGTCGAACCTGCTATCTTGAGCCCTCGCCCCTGGCTAAACGAAATTAGCTGTAACCTGCGGCTGGACAGCGAATCAAAACCGTGACTCATCAATAAAGCTGGTGTCCATGGAGTGGATGCTTTGTCTGAGCGATTTGCCGAGCGGAATTGACTGGCATGTAGATATAATAATAGGGGTTTCCCCCCCTTTTTTTTGGCAACCCAACTGAAACCTTTTTACAAGGAATCATGTCTGCATTAACCACAATACTTGCAGTCAAAATGCAACAAAAAAAACATACTATGATAATATATGATAGTGCAGCGTTGTCTTTGAGCTGTACGTCTTTTGGCGTCCTCTGGTCGAGCACCAATTGGGTCGAGGCTCAAAAGAAAGCCGTCCCTTGGTGTGGACCAATCAGTTTCAATGACAATGCAGATATTATCAGGCGCTCTTGATTCAAAGTCTCCCATGTACACATTCGCAATGGCAGGACACGAAGAAGAGCCCATTGCCGCTGCTTCTGCTTATAGAAGTCACCGCTTCATAAGGAATGACCGTTCTTGAGACGATGCTCAGCTAATTGTGGAATATCTTGGGGTAACCCTGTTACCGGCGAGTCGAGGAATTTAATTGATTCCTTAGGGGCCGTCCATAAATGACGTCACGCGATTTTGGACGATTTTTGACCCCCCTCCCCCCCCCCACGGCGTCACAAAAATCAGACCCCCCCCCCCTCAAATATGACGTCACAAAGCTCTGCTCCCCCTCCCCCCCCCAAATCATATTTCCATTTTGAAAATAAAACATGCTTCAAATCGCTTTAAACTATTGTCATTGTAGTGCGTATTTAATGTGGCGCTGCACTCTGATGTTGTAGGAGAAAACATTTAGCAAAAAGTCGATTTACTTAAGTAGAACGTGTTGTCTATATTTATTTAAAGTTGCGCATTTTGATGTGACGTCACATTTCTCAAACCCCCCCCCCTCGTCACGCATCGTCACAAATGTCTGACCCCCCCCCCCCACCTAGGTGCGTGACGTCATTTATGGACGGCTCTTTAACCAGAACCCTCGTGACCAGAGAAATAACATCACAGCTTACCAGAATATCATTATTGTTAAGTTTAATATATTTAAATCACATTCACAACATGTTCCGGCTTTTGTATGAATGACGATTGTCCTAGCGATGTGTGCCTGTATTTGTTTCGTTACACATTGTGCCGATATATATGTGTGGCAGAGCCTATTGCACTTACTATGGGTCTTAATGGAGCACTACATTTTTATTATGAATCTTTGATAACCCGTAATATCTCGGTGCGATTGAGGCCCTTCATTTAATTTGGTATTGCTCAGCCTTGGGAATGAACGAGTTTGTAATGATTGTAGTCGTTTTACGTTCTTTTTAAAAAGTATTAGTTGGGTCTGCCAAATCGCCCGATGATGCTGATTGATGTTGTCACCGGCGAAACGTCTCGGTTCTAGAGCCGTGGGCTGAAGAGGTCACTCATTTCCACGTTTGTGTCAACGCGACAAATGTCGGGTAGTGTCGGGTTGAACGGCACCACATTTATACTCGCGCGATGTCACAAAAAAACCCCTTTACTACGAATAACATTTGTCGGGGATAGCCTACGCGTCATGGAGACTCGTACGGAGGCATAGATTCTGTGTCGTGAAGCCACTGTGGTCGACGGAGGGGGAGGAACAGCGACACGACACGAACTCTCTCCCTGCCGACTTCCTCTCGTCGCGACGGCTGCACTCGACGTTGGCTGTGGATCTCCTGAACGCGCTCCTGTTGGAGTCATCCACAGAGATGCACAGAGATGCATAGAGACCCACAGAGATGCATAGAGACCCACAGAGATGCATAGAAACCCATAGAGAAACATAGACTCATAGAGATACACAGAGACATTTAGAGATGCATAGAAACCCATAGACACATAGGGACCCATAGAGAAACATAGACTCATAGAGATACACAGAGACATTTAGAGATGCATAGAAACCCATAGACACATAGGGACCCATAGAGAAACATAGACTCATAGAGATACACAGAGACATTTATAGATGCATAGAAACCCATAGAGACACATAGAGACCCATATAGAAATATAGACTCATAGAGATACACAGATACATAGAGATGCACAGAGACACACAGAGATGCATTGACACCCATAGAGATGCATAGAGACCCACAGAGATGCATAGAAACCCATAGAGAAACATAGACTCATAGAGATACATAGAGACATTTAGAGATGCATAGAAACCCATAGAGACGCATAGAGACCCATAGAGTCACATAGAGACCCATAGAGAAACATAGACTCATAGAGATGCACAGAGACACACAGAGATGCATAGACAACCCATAGATACAGGTAGAGACCCAGTGATGTACATAGAGTTCCACAGAGAATGATCGAGGTACACAGAGGCCCATAGAGATAGGTAGAGACCCGCACAGAGAACCCACTGTGGTCTCCGATCCTTCAACGGGGAAACAGCGACACGACACGAGCTCTCTCTTTGTACTTCGCCTCTCGTCGTGACCAGCAGCAGCAGAAGCAGCAGGAGGACCTTCACGTTGGTCATGGAGGTGCTGGACCCGTGGCTGTTGGATCGAAGAGCCGAAAAGAATCTCCGCTGCGTCTCTGCTGCTGTGCGTGGGATCGCTTTCACTCAAACTCACGCCGACGATGAGCACAAATGTAGTTCTGCAGGAACCGCTGGTGGTTCTTTTTTCACGTGTTTTTGTCGTAATTTTACATACACGGCAATGCGTGGGTGTGTGTTGTTGATGTGGGGAGCGGTGGTGTTGTGGTTAGCGCTATGCTGCACTACGAACCCGGCGACCCGAGTTCGATTTGCGCTCACGGCCAACACCGGTGACGATCATCTGAACCGGCCTTGGGCCTCCCCTAGATCGCCACTGGGGAGACAAAGGCGGTCGAGCGTGGTGCTGGCCACCCAACCCCCCCTCGTGCGCCACAGTGCCGGCCTTCATAGGCGCTGCTGCTCGTGAACGGCACTTGCCCCAACAGTCTGTTACAGGCTACACGGGGGATCTTTGTCTTTGACAGCATTTTAATATTGAGCTACAGAGTATTCAGTTTATACTGGGTTGCATATACTGTATACAGTATAGGGAGAGAGGGACTCTCCAGGGAGAGGGTTGTTCAATGAAGTGATACTCGCTTCCGCCATAGGAACGTGGAATTTCCACAACTGTCTCGTATCAGACGACTGGGAAAGTTCTGACCACCGACTTTATATATATATACTGTATATATACTGCATTCACACTGTATATGGATTGTACATGTACTGAATAACGTCACTGTGTATGTGTGTGTGGTCTCAAAAAGAAAGACACAGAGTCGGTGACGTTTCGGGCAATGGCCCTTCTTCAGAGCACATGAAACAAGAGAGGCCAGTAGTGCAGAGGCGTGGTGGACGAGGCTGCGACTTGGAGGCTGCTCCTCTGTGTGTGTGTGTCTGGCAGTAACACATTGAAGGCATGTTCGTTCCCATGTTTCCACGTAGCGCCCCACTGAGCGATGTCGCTGTTTCTCAGAAGCGTCCTGGCCTATCACCGATGATAGCCGCTCGCCGATGTGGCGGCTTATCACGTGGACATTTATAGCAGCGGCCAAATAACTCTGAGACACGTGGTGATGTCCATTCTCAATGTGGGAGGGGAACAACCGCAGGACCTCGAGACAAATCCACGCGACCACGGGGAGAGAGAGAGACACACAAACTCCAAATATACAGCAGCAGCAGCAGGCGTCAGGGTCGGGATCGAACCCACGATTTCCTGCACACCAGGCGAGGTAGTCAACATCTCCTAGCCACCATGATGATGATGAGAGAGAGACGCAGACTCCAAATATACAGCAGCAGGCGTCAGGGTCGGGATCGAACCCACGTCCTCCTGTGTACCAGGCGAGGTAGTCAACATCTCCTAGCCACCGTGATGATGATGAGAGAGAGACACGCAAACTCCAAATATACAGCAGCAGGCGTCAGGGTCGGGATCGAACCCACGTCCTCCTGTATACCAGGCGAGGTAGTCAACATCTCCTAGCCACCGTGATGATGATGAGAGAGAGACACGCAAACTCCAAATATACAGCAGCAGGCGTCAGGGTCGGGATCGAACCCACGTCCTCCTGTGTACCAGGCGAGGTAGTCAACATCTCCTAGCCACCGTGATGATGATGAGAGAGAGACACGCAAACTCCAAATATACAGCAGCAGGCGTCAGGGTCGGGATCGAACCCACGTCCTCCTGTGTACCAGGCGAGGTAGTCAACATCTCCTAGCCACCGTGATGATGATGAGAGAGAGAGAGATAATCCAAATGCAGGTCGGCAGGCGTGTCGAGACTGAGTAGGCAGACACAACTCCCTTCACTCACCACGGAGATGTGGATTGCTCATTCACGTGTTTAATGAGGAATGTAGGGAAAGAGTTAGGAATGTTAATAATTATATAAAGTGTGTCTGCACTGACTTCACGCAGCGCGTGGGAATGTGGCAGTGAGGGGAGGGGCTGGGGGGTGATGGGGGTAAGGGGGAGGGGGTGGGGGGGGGAGGTGGGGGGGTCGACCTACGAACCCGGCGACCCGAGTTAGATTCCCGTTCTCAGCCACCAACACTCAGTCACGATTGATCTGAACCGGTCCTGGGCTTCCCCTAGGTCGACTGAGCCTCAAATGAGTAACCTGGTGTAGCGGTGTGTAGTAAACATCGCTTGCACTGGGGAAGTGGTGCTGGCCACACCACCCCAGCAGGCGTCAGGGTCGGGATGGAACCCACGACCTCCTGCACTCCAGGCGAGGTAGTCAACATCTCCTAGCTACTGGCCTTCATCGGCGCTGCTCGCCGGCCGGCAGCAGTCGCCCCGACAGTCCGAGCGTGGCTCTGCGGGGGCTCCTCGCCCGTGAGGAGCGGCGTGTGCGCTGCAGAGAGCGCGCGAGGTGTCCCTGCCACGGGGTTCACCCTTCACGGAGCGCGCGAGGTGTCCCTGCCACGGGGTTCACCCTTCACGGAGCGCGCGCTGTGCTCCTGCCACGGGGCTCTTCTGCCTTCACGGAGCGCGCGGCGAGCGAGACGCCGCGCGCGGAGCGCGCCCTGCCAGCAGCAGCAGCTGCAGCAGCAGCGGTGGCTGTTGTTGCTGTTCCTGCTGCTGCTGCGTTTTGTGAAGGTGGAGCGCGCCCCGACAGCGGTGAATGTTGGAGACCGTGAACGTAGCGACGATGATGATGATGACGATGATGACGCTGATGATGATGATGGTGACAATGACGCTGATGATGATGATGACGCTGATGATGATGACGACGCTGATGATGATGATCGACGCCGAAGGTGGTTACAATATTTGCCATTGCTCTGCGGTTTGCGGCTCGCGTGCCGTGTCAAGTTGTCAACGCATCGTGAGCAGACGACTGCCGATGTTGTGGCAACCGTCTCTGCTATTTACACTCAATGCGTGTACAAAGATAAAGGCAAAGCTCTTCCCCCGGCCAGTATAGCCTCACTTGCCTTGTTGGGGCAAGTGCCGTTGGTGAGTAGCACCGACGAAGGGCGGCACGGCGCACGAGGGGGTTGTGTGGCCAGCAACCCACGCCCGGCCGCCTTTGTCGTTCCTGGGCCTCCCCTAGGTCGACTCGGCCTCAAATGAGTACCTGGTGCGGTGTGTAAACATCGCCACTGGGGAGACAAAGGCGGCCGGGCGTGGTGCTGGTCACTGACCCCTTCGTGTGCCGTGCCAACCTTCATAGATGCTCGCTAAAAGCACTTGCCCCAAAAGTCTGCTAAGGCTATACGGGGGATCATTGTCTTTGTTTCGGCATGTATACACATACACACGCTCGCGTAAATAAACAGTGAACATCTGTGTATATTACAGACGTAAGCTTATCTCTACGTCGGCACACAAACATTCAAACAAACAAACACACATTCATTCTAGGTTTGAAGTTTTCGTGACTGCAATGATTCATTCTCTTTGCTTTTGTCGGTAAAGTCACGTGGGTAAAAAAATGTTTTAATTAAAGTAATAATATAAATATTCTTCTTGGTTTTGTCGGTAAAGTCACGTGGGTACATTTTTTTAAATTGAATTACCGAAAAACCCAAAGCGTATAAACAAACACACACACGCATTAGGTATATGTACACACACACACAAACACAACAAAGACACAGATCCCCCGGTTAGCCTTCACCACACTGTTGGGGCAAGTGCTGTCAGCGAGAAGCAGCCACCTACGAAGGCCGGAACGGCACGTGACGGGGTGGGTGGCCAGCACCTCGCCCGGCCGCCTTTGTCTCCCTTGTGGCGATGTCTACTACACATCGAGGCCGAGGCGATCTCTGCTGTTAGTCACCGCGAGCGGGAATCGAACTCGGGTCCTGCCGGGTCCGGAGCGTGTAGCGAGCGCATTCACCAGGCGCTGTTCGAGAACGGCTCTCGCACCACAAGTCTGTCGCGGCTACCCGGGGGACCGCTGCCTCTCCCCGTCTCTTGCGCGGCTCTTTTGTCCGGAGCGCCGCGCCAAGTCGCGTCGCGGTGGAGGAGGTGCGATGCACGATTCTGTGTCATGTCGAATTCGCCACGGTGGCCGGGAGATTTTCACTACCTCGCCTGCTATACAGGAGGTCGTGGGCTCGATCCCGAGATGTTCACTACCTCGCCTGGTGTGCAGGAGGTCGTGGGTTCGATCCCGAGATGTTCACTACCTCGCCTGGTGTGCAGGAGGTCGTGGGTTCGATCCCGAGATGTTCACTACCTCGCCTGGTGTGCAGGAGGTCGTGGGTTCGATCCCGAGATGTTCACTACCTCGCCTGGTGTGCAAGAGGTCGTGGGTTCGATCCCGAGATGTTCACTACCTCGCCTGGTGTGCAGGAGGTCGTGGGTTCGATCCCGAGATGTTCAGTTTTCGTGTCTCTCTCTCCCTGTGGTCCCGTGGATTTTTCTCCGGATCCTCCGGGTTTTCCCCTCCACATTTAGAATCAACATCACCACGCGTCCAGAGTGTTTGGCTGCTGCTGTAAATGTCCACGTGGTAAGGCCATCATTTGTGGTGGCCAGGTCGCTTCTGAGAAATAGTTATAAGGCTCAGTGGAGCCTTACCTGGTAAAATAAAAAAAATAGTTTAAACATAGTTTAATAGTTTTCAATAAATACAGGCGTACATAAATAGGGATTCATAGAGACCCATAGAGACCCATACATATACAGAGAAATTCACAGAATATTAATAAAGAGACACACTCATAGAGATTCATAGAGAGGGATAAAAGGAGAGTCGAGGGAGGGAGAGTGGGGGGAGAGTGGGAGGGAGAGTGGGAGGGGAGAGTGGGGGGAGAGCGGGGGGAGAGTGGGGGCAGAGTGGGAGGGAGAGTCGGAGGGGAGAGTGGGGGAGAGTGGGGGGAGAGTGGGAGGGAGAGTGGGGGGAGAGTGGGGGGAGAGTGGGAGGGAGAGTGGGGGGAGAGTGGGGGGAGAGTGGGAGGGAGAGTGGGAGGGAGAGTGGGGGGAGAGTGGGAGGGAGAGTGGGGGGAGAGTGGGGGGGAGAGTGGGAGGGAGAGTGGGAGGGGAGAGTGGGGGGAGAGTGGGGGGAGAGTGGGAGGGAGAGTCGGAGGGGAGAGTCGGGGAGAGTGGGGGGAGAGTGGGAGGGAGAGTGGGGGGAGAGTGGGGTGAGAGTGGGGAGGGAGAGTGGGGGGGAGAGTGGGGGGGAGAGTGGGAGGGAGAGTGGGAGGGAGAGTGGGGGGAGAGTGGGAGGGAGAGTGGGGGGAGAGTGGGGGGAGAGTGGGAGGGAGAGTGGGAGGGGAGAGTGGGGGGGAGAGTGGGGGGGAGAGTGGGAGGGAGAGTGGGAGGGAGAGTGGGGGGAGAGTGGGGGGAGAGTGGGAGGGAGAGTGGGGGGAGAGTGGGGGGAGAGTGGGGAGAGAGTGGGAGGGAGAGTGGGGGAAGAGTGGGAGGATGTTTGCGAGGTCGATCTGAGCTCGGGCGGGGTGACCTCGAGATCGACTCTCCCTGTTCAGAGACAACTCCCCCCCACACACAGCCCCCACCCCCACAGCCCCCACTCCTCCCCCCCCACACAGCCCCCCACCCCACAACCCCCACTCCTCCCCCCCACACAGCCCCCACCCCACAGCCCCCACTCCCCCCACCTCCCCTTTGCAGTCACTCCTCCACCCGCTCCTCCTCTCTCCCTCCCTCCATCTCAATGTCTTGTGTCTCTCTGTGTCTCTCTATTTCCGCTCAGTCGTGTCTCTCTCTCCCCGTCTCTCCCTCCCCTCTCTCCAACTCTCTCTGTGTCTCTCTCCCCCTCGGTGCTTCTCTCAGCGGTGTCTGCGGCTCAACCCGATGTTCCAGCTTTTTGGGGTCCCCTGCCATTTTCACAAGAGCGGTTTCATATATGGCGTGGTACCTCGCGATCTCGCAAGCTTCGTCTGTGGCCACGCGAAGATGGCACGGTTTACAAGAGCAGGACAAATAAACACAAAACGACGTCGCGATGGGACACTGACGGCCGCTCTGCCATTGTGTGTGGGGGGGGGGGGGGGGCCTCCACAAGGCAGGGCTCCAGCTGGAGCGCGCGTGCCACGCCGGTGCCGGGGAGGCGCGCGCGCGCGGCGTGTTGCGAGGCCTCTGCGTCGTGGACATTCACTTCGTGACGAGGCCATTGGTCGCGGGCGGCCTGGCGTGACGACGCCGGTGTCCGAGTTGCGCGCGTCACGTGTCACGTGCAGCGTCACGCGTCACGTGTTGTGTTTGTGACGCGCCACGCGCCACGTGTCACGTGCAGCGTCACGCGCCACGTGTTGTGTTTGTGACGCGCGCCAGGTGTCACGTGTTGTGTTTGTGACGCGCGCACGTGACGCTGCACTCGACGTGATTTTGTATCGGAATCTTCTCCGATACTTTTGCTGCTGGCAGCAATCAAATTGGTTTGAAACTCTCTCTCTCTGTCTCTCTCTCTCTGTGTCTCTGTTTCTCTCTCCTCTATGTTTTACTTCTTTAAAACAACTTTTATTGCCGTCAGCAGCAACAGCACTGGAGGCGATTCCGATACGAAATACACAAAGTCACCAGGAAACAAATAACAAAAGCTATAAATCCACGCGCTGTGGCGCTAAATGCGCCGTGCACAACACGAAATAAAAGCCACCTGGTGGTGGTGCTTGTGGTAGTGGTGGTAATCGCGCACGCCACGGTGACGAGCGAGCGCTTCAGAAGGTGAACACGAGTGTGCTGTCCACGCTGGTGCCGAGAGGGGCTTTTCCGGCTCCCCAGCGTTCGAAGAAGACGCGCTGCACATCACCAACATGCGTGTGGTACATGGCGTGCTCCAGCCGGAGCCGCGCCTTGAGCAGGCCCCTGAACACTGGAAGCAGCACAGAGCAGCCGTCAGTGTCACCTTGCAGCATCGTCTTCCTCGTTCTGTACACCGCCATCTTCGCCTGAGTACAGGCGAAGTTGGCGAGGTCATGGCGCTTGTTAGCCAGGTAAGGCACCCCATCTCTCTCCTCCATCTCGCGGCTACCACACACATGTCGGTTATGTGCAGCGCGTCTTCTTCGAACGCTGAGGAGCCGGACAAGCCCCTCTCTGCACCGGCGTGGACGGCACCCTCGTGTTCACCTTCTGAAGCGCTCGCTCGTCACCGTGGCGTGCGCGATGACCACCACCACCACGTGACTTTTCTTTCGTGTTGTGCGCGCTGTCACTCCCCCCTCTCCTCGCCCGTGCTCTGCGCGAGTCTCTCTGTCCCCTCGCTCGGCCTTTCTCATCATCATCACGGTGGCTATGAGATGTTGACTACCTCGCCTGGTGTACAGGAAGTCGTGGGTTCGATCCCGACCCTGACGATGCCTGCTGCTGTATATTTGGAGTGTGAATGTCCACGTGACGATGATGATGATGACGATGATGATGACGATGAGCCACCACTTCGTTGAGTCGTCATTTGTGGTGGCCAGGTCGTTTCTGAAAGACAGCGTCCTAATGTTAGGATACTGATCATTAGGACGCTGTTTTCCGACAGCTCTGTTTCTTCACCTGAGGACGGCTGCTTGCGTTGTGGCCGAAACGTCGTGAGATTTGGTTTAATGCATTACCCCTGGCGACTTCGCCTGCCACTTGAGCAGAGCACGCGATCAGCCGTGAGCTCGGCTGCCCCATCGCAACGCCGTCACCTCGCCTCGCTGAAGCTTTTCAGACTTGCAGCGATACCTCGACGACTTACTCCAAATATACAGCAGCAGGCATCGTCGGGGTCGGGATCGAATCCACGACCTCCTGTGCACTAGGCGAGGTAGTTAACATCTCCTAGCCACCGTGGTGATGATGAGAGAGAGGGACACGCCAACTCCAAATATACAGCAGCAGGCATCAGAGTCAGGATCGAACCCACGACCTCCTGTAAACCAGGCGAGGTAGTCAACATCTCCTAGCCACAGTGATGATTGATGGTGAGAGAGAGAGAGAGACACACACGCAAACTCCAAATATACAGCAGCAGGCGTCAGGGTCGGGATCGAACCCACGACCTCCTGTAGACCAGGCGAGGTAGCGAACATCTCCCAGCCATTGAAGACGCGCGCCCAATGAAATGAATATAATCCCGAAATGGATTTTCGCCGTCGATTTAATAAATTTTATTTTTATTTTACAGACGCGTTATGGAAAGCCATTGTTCCAACTCTACTCCCAAGCCTACACATGCACAGCGCTCATATCGCCTCTTCACAACGCAAAACGGTGACACTAAACAACATGAACATGAACACGATTGATGAATAATAATGACGACACTCATTAATTTAGAATAAAATTAATTAGACCTTGTCGGGGAACTCGACAAAGGAGCCCGCTGCGATGTTGGAATGACCGGAGCCGTGATGCCGAGGGATTACCGCTGCACTGCTTCTTGTTGTTGTTGTTGTCGTGTTTAGTGTTGTTGTTGTTGTTGTGTTTAGTGTTGTTGTCCCCCCCCCCTCCGCACTTCCGATTAGCACGGTTAGCTACGTACGGCGCGAAAGAACTTCAACATACATACACACTGCTCACAGACTCACACTAATCCACAGACTCAACACCGCCCGTAGACTCAACACTGCACCTCCAATTAGTACGGTCGGCTACGTACGGTGCGAAAGAAGTTTAACGTACGTACGTCACTACGAGGCAGCCTCCCCGTGCAGCTGCTCCCCCTTCGATGACCTCCACCGCAAAGAGTCGCCCTACAGACACATTTCGTTCACGCGAGAATTCGATTTCGTCGATTTGTCAACTTTGCGTTGCCGGGAAATGTCGTGAACCCGGAGGTTTCGTAAGGCGACGGATCCTAGTGCCACCTTGATTCGATGTCCCCGCGTCTAAGTTTCTCGCCTTCAACTAAGTAGCATCACGGTGGCTAGGAGATGTTGACTACCTCGCCTGGTGTGCAGGGGGTCGTGGGTTCGATCCCGAACCTGACGCCTGCTGCTGTATATTTCTAGATTTGAAGCTTTCGTGACTGCAAGGTTTCGTAAGGCGACGGATATGCTGTATATTTGTTTGTGGTGTCTCTCTCTCTCCGTGGTCGCGTGGATTTTTGTCCGGGTCTTCCGATTTTCCCCTTCACATGTCGAATCAACATCACGCGGTTTTGCGAGTGTTTGGCTACTGCTATATCGCCTGCCATAACGTGCACAAGTATTCGACTTACGAACACGATGCGTTCCTGAGATTCGTTCGTAAGTCGAACGGTGTGTAACTCGAGGGACACCAGTGCAGCAACACCTCGATACACGAGGTAGGCGCGTGTCTGGGGGCTTCGTTCGTATATCGAAACGTCGTATGTTGAATAACGTACAACGTTAATAGTACGAGGATGCGTTCCCAGCCTCCGTAAAGTTACATTTAATACTACAAACACTTCGTAACTCATCATTCACAATTGTAAACAAACACAATTTGAATTGAGAACAATGTTAGATTTTGTATTGTACGGTATTAAAATAAAAAGCACGTAAATAAAATGACCATAGCACCGTTGGTCGATTCGTGTATTATGTATGCGTCAATTTCAGTGTGTGTATTTCTTTGTTTACTTAATTTTTTTTTGTTTTCTGTGTAAAAGAATGGTCAAACAATCCAAACGTCTAACGCGCATCGAGGCGTACTGCAGGATGGCCCAAAAGTCAGAACACAAAGGAATTCATTTTCGATTTGAAGCTTTCGTGACTGCAAGGATTCATAACTCTTAGGTTTTCGGTGAAGTCACGTAGGTAAAAAAGAATAATACAATAATAATAAATGAATGGAGTTATTTTCATTTGTTATTATTATTTTATTATTATTTTTTACCTACGTGACTTTGGCTACTGCAATATCTTTTCATTTATTATTATTTTATTATTATTTTCCACCTACATGACTTTACCGAAAACCGAACAGTACAAAGGAATTCGTCTCGCTGGGTTCCGCTCCTCACAAAGACAAAGATTTCCCGTGTAGCCTGAACAGACTGTTGGGGCAAGTGCTGTTAGCAGGCACCTATGATCGCTCAAAGCACTGGCCCCAACAGTCTAATAAGGCTGGACGGGGGATCTTTGTCTTTGTACTTCTGTATATATATGTCGAGCGGTGGTGCAGCGGTTAGCGCTACGCTGCGCTACGAACCCGGCGACCCGAGTTCGTTTCCCGCTCACGGCCACCAACAGTGACGATTATCTGAACCGGTCATGGACCTCCCCTAGGTCGACTCAGTCTCAAATGAGAACCGAGTGCTGTGTGTAGTAAACATCGCCACTGGGAAGACAAAGGCGGCCGGGAGTGGTGCTCGCCACTCACCCCTTCGTGTGCCGTTCTGGCCTTCATAGGTGCTGCTCGCTAACAGCACTTGTCCCAACAGTCAGCTAAGGCTACACGGGGGATCTTTGTCTTTGTATGTTTATATATGTACATGCATCTGTGTGCATACATGATTACATGCTTCTTTGTGTATGTGTGTGTGTGTATACGTGTGTTTATATGTTTGTTACGTGTGTGTATGTATGTGTGTATACGTGTGTTTATATGTTTGTTACGTGTGTGTATATATATGTGTACATGCCTATGTGTGTATTGTGTACATGCTTTTGTGTATTTTTTGTGTATATGAGTTTGTGAATATATGTATATCCGTGTGTATATGGGTGTGTTTTTATGTGTACATGCGTCTGCGTGTATATTTGTGTGTATGTGTACATGCTTCCGTGTGTATATTGCATGTGCATGCTTCTGTGTGTATATATGTGTGTGCGTATCTGTATGTATATGTGTGAATATGTGTACAATCTTCTGTGTGTCTATATATGTGTGTACATGCCTCTGTGTATGTGTGTAAATGTTTCTGTGTGTATATGTGTGTGTATCTGTGTGGATGTGTATGTATATAAGTGTACATGCTTCTGTGTGTACATGTGAATGGATATGATAGTACGTGCATGTATAGTATGCGTTTACTCTACATGTGTATATATTTATATGTGTACGTGTATCTGTCCTGGGCCTCCCCTAGGTCGACTCAGCCTCAAATGAGAACCTGGTACGGTGTGTAGCAAACATCGCCACTGGGGAGACAAAGGCGGCTGGGCGTGGTGCTGGCCACCCACCCCCTCGTGTGCCGTTCCGGCCTTCATTAGGTGCTGCTCGCTAATAGCACTTGCCCCAGCAGTCTGCTGAAGCTACACGGGGCATCTTTGCCTGTGTCTCTATCCGCGTGTGCGTGTCTCGCTCCCCCCCTCTCTCTCTCTCGCTATCTCTGTCTCACTGCAATCTCTCTTCCCGTCACACACACACCGGGGTAGTAGTGCTCTCCGCTCTCTCGCTCTCTCGATTTCCATGAACACACACTCCCTCTTCTCTCTCTCTCTGTCTCTTTTTTTACGATCAGTGGAAACAAGAAGATGCTCGGTGTAGTCGTCACTTTGCTTCGTTCATCATTTCGTATTTTTTTTTATTAAAATCTTTGCTTCATGTAACCCCCCCCTCTCGCTCACTCACTCTCTCGCTCACTCTCTCGCTCACTCTCTCGCTCACTCTCTCGCTCACTCTCTCGCTCACTCTCTCGCTCACTCTCTCGCTCACTCTCTCGCTCACTCTCTCGCTCACTTTCTCGGTCACTCTCTCGCTCACTCTCTCGCTTACTCGCTCTCTCTCTCGCTCACTCTCTCGCTCACTCTCTCGGTCACTCTCTCGCTCACTCTCTCGCTCACTCTCTCGCTCACTCTCTCGCTCACTCTCTCTCGCTCACTCTCTCGGTCACTCTCTCGGTCACTCTCTCGCTCACCTCTCTCGCTCACTCGCTCGCTCTCTCGCTCACTCTCTCGCTCATCTCTCTCGCTCACTCTCTCGCTCACTCTCTCGCTCACTCTCTCGCTCACTCTCTCGCCCACTCTCATCGCCCACTCTCTCGCTCACTCTCTCGCTCACTCTCTCGTCTCACTCTCCTCGCTCACTCTCTCGCCCACTCTCTCGCTCACTCTCTCGCCCACTCTCTCGCCCACTCTCTCGCCCACTCTCTCGCCCACTCTCTCGCCCACTCTCTCTCCCCACTCTCTCGCCCACTCTCTCTCGCCTCACTCTCTCGCCACGTCTCTCGCTCACTCTCTCGCTCACTCTCTCGCTCACTCTCTCGCTCACTTCTCGCTCACTCTCTCGCTCACTCTCTCGCTCACTCTCTCGCTCACTCTCTCGCCCACTCTCCTCGCCCACTCTCTCGCTCACTCCTCTCGCCCACTCTCTCGCCCACTCTCTCGCTTACTCTCTCGCTCACTCTCTCGCTTACTCGCTCTCTCTCGCGCTCACTCTCTCACTCACTCTCTCGCTCACTCTCTCGCTCACTCCTCTCGCTCACTCTCTCGCTCTCTCTCTCGCCCACTCTCTCACTCACTCTCTCGCTCACTCTCTCGCTCACTCTCTCGGTCACTCTCTCGCTTACTCGCTCTCTCTCTCGCTCACTCTCTCGCTCACTCTCTCGCTCACTCCTCTCGGTCACTCTCTCGCTTACTCGCTCTCTCTCTCGCTCACTCTCTCGCTCACTCTCTCGCTCACTCTCTCGCTTACTCTCTCGCTCACTCTCTCGCTTACTCGCTCTCTCTCTCGCTCACTCTCTCGGTCACTCTCTCGCTTACCTCGCTCTCTCTCTCGCTCACTCTCCTCGCTCACTCTCTCGCTCTGCACGCCAGCCCTTCTCGCAGTCCCGACGGCCTCCGACGGGTAGCTCACATCAGCATGCAGAGCTCCCCGTCATCTGCCACCGAGCACACGGCCTCCTCCATCGCCCACTGCTCCTTGAAGGCCCTCTCTCCAGCAGTGGAACTGCTGAACCACTGCTTGATGACATTATTCTCCGCCCGAGGACCAGCGCTCGTGTTGCGATTGAAACGTGGTGATTCATTTTATTAAATCCTTTATATTAAGTTCACTTGCTTGCTTGCTTAGGACCGTGCAAATCTTTCGGTCGTTTTTTAACCCACTTCCCGTGATCCAATCGAGCTGACATTTTGCACACAGGACTCGTTGTGCGTGACAATTAATGTTCGTGAAATTTTTTTTCCAAAATTTTACACTTTTTAAGGACAAAAATATTATAAGTAATTACCAATTGCTTAATGCTGCCATGCAATCATCTGACCCATAGGTGGCAGCCATCTCAAGCCAGAGGACGAGAAGACTCCTAGCCGCCACGCATATAAAGGATTTATGGTGAAAAACTTTATTTTTACGGGTTATACTTGTTTCTTTCTACCCACGAGACTTTTACCGAAAGAACCAATCGTTTGGATTTCCTGTAGTCACGACAGCTTCAGATCGAGACGGCAACGGCCACGTCACGCAGCGGAGAGACGCGCTGCGGGCAGGCGCCACGATTAAGAGAGAAGGAAAATTTAATTGGTTTTTTTAGTTTGTTTATTTTGTTTCTCAATGAGGTTAGGGGCAGTCCATAAATGACGTCACGCACCTAGGGGGGTGGGGTCAGACATTTGTGACGATGGGTTGACGATGGGGGGGGGGGGAGATTTGAGAAATGTGACCGTCACGTAAATAATGCGCAACTTTAATAAATATAGACGACACGTTCTACTTAATTAAATATAATTTTTTAATAAATGTTTTCTACTACAACATCAGAGT
>NW_027615330.1:0-48764 GCF_965212315.1 Lampetra planeri | reverse complement strand
AGTCACTCACTCACTCACTCAGAGACTCACTCACTCAGAGACTCACTCACTCACTCACCACTCACTCACTCACTCACTACTCACTCAGAGACTTACTCACTCACTCAGAGACTCACTCACTCACTCAGAGACTCACTCACTCAGAGACTCACTCACTCAGAGACTCACTCACTCAGTCACTCACTCACTCACCACTCACTCACTCACTCACCACTCACTCACTCACTCACTCAGAGACTCACTCAGACACTCACTCAGAGACTCACTCACTCAGAGACTCACCCAGAGACTCACTCACTCACTCAGAGACTCACCCAGAGACTCACCCAGAGACTCACTCAGAGACTCACTCAGAGACTCACTCAGAGACTCACTCAGACACTCACTCACTCAGACACTCACTCAGACACTCACTCAGACACTCACTCACTCACTCAGAGACTCACTCACTCAGAGACTCACTCAGAGACTCACTCAGAGACTCACTCAGAGACTCACTCAGACACTCACTCACTCAGACACTCACTCAGACACTCACTCAGACACTCACTCAGACACTCACTCACTCACTCACTCAGAGACTCACTCACTCAGAGACTTACTCACTCACCACTCACTCACTCACTCACTACTCACTCAGAGACTCACTCACTCACTCAGAGACTCACTCACTCACTCAGAGACTCACTCACTCAGAGACTCACTCACTCAGAGACTCACTCACTTAGTCACTCACTCACCACTCACTCACTCACTCACCACTCACTCACTCACTCAGAGACTCACTCAGACACTCACTCAGAGACTCACTCACTCAGAGACTAACCCAGAGACTCACTCACTCACTCAGAGACTCACCCAGAGACTCACCCAGAGACTCACTCAGAGACTCACTCAGAGACTCACTCAGAGACTCACTCAGAGACTCACTCAGAGACTCACTCAGACACTCACTCACTCAGACACTCAGACACTCACTCAGACACTCACTCACTCACTCAGAGACTCACTCACTCAGAGACTTACTCACTCACTCACTCACTACTCACTCAGAGACTCACTCACTCACTCAGAGACTCACTCACTCAGAGACTCACTCAGAGACTGGTGGTGGTGGTGATGATGGTGATGATGATGATGATGGGTGTGATGATGATGGTGGTGATGGCGATGACGGTGATGATGATGTTTATTGTGGTGGTGATGGTGGTGATGGTGGTGGTGATGGTGATGGTGGTGGCGATGATGGTGGTGATGGTGGTGGTGGTGGTGGCGATGATGGTGGTGATGTTGATGTTGTTGATGTTGTTGATGTTGTTGATGTTCACATCTCACCAGGACCCCCCTCTGCCACTCACCAGGAGAGTGGCAGCCTCACGCTCAGCGGACATCCAAACCTCCCTGATGGTGGTGATGGTGGTGATGGTGGTGATGGTGGTGATGGTGGTGGTAGTGATGGTGAAGGTGGTGATGGTGGTGATGGTGGTGGTGGTAGTGATGGTGAAGGTAGTGGTGGTGATGAGGGTGGTGATGATGGTAGTGATGATGAGGGTGGTGATGGTGGTGATTAGGGTGGTTGTCAAGGTGGTGGTGATGGTAGTGGTGGTGATGGCGGTGGTGGTGATGGTGGTGATGGTGGTGATTGTGTGCAGGTGACTGTCCTATTTGGAGTGCTGTTGGATGTCAAAATTAATAAAACTACCTGTAAATAAAGCTGCCTGTGTGTGTTTGTGTATGTGTGATTGTGTGATTGTGTGTGTGGGATAGTGTGTGTGTCTGATAGTGTGTGTGTGATTGTGTGTGTGTATGATCGTGTGTGCCGGGAAAGGTCCTGGCAAGGATTATTCAACATCGCCTTGCCAGGCACGCTGAGGAGAGAGGCTTGCGGAGCCCTAATGCGGTTTCAGGAAAGGGCGGTCCTGCACAGATGCCATATTTTCTGTCCGTCTGCTACAGCAGAGGTGTAGGGAATTCCAACAAGACCTACATCTCTGCTTTATTGACCTGGTCAAGGCCTATGATACCATCAGTAGGCCTGGGCTCTGGGTTGTTCTTCGTGCTTTCGGAGTCCCTGACCCTCTGCTCACGATCATCAAGGACCTTCATGATGGTGAGCGGGCCCGGGTAAAACTACGTGGCCGGGAGTCGGAGCCTTTCCCTGTACACCTTGGGGTGCGACAGGGATGTCCTCTGGCTCCCACATTATTTAACATCTATTTTGACCGCGTAGTTCGTGAAGCCTTCAATAGCTGTACCGGGGGAATTTCCATTTGGTACAGATATAATGGGAGGCTGATCGACGCCCGGGTGCGATCAAGGGATGGCTCCCTATTGGTCAACCACGTTATGTATGCCGATGATTTGGTAATAGCTGCTCACTCAGAGGAGGAGTTGGAGACGCTGCTGCTGAGACTGGAGCGTGCCACTAAGAGGTGGGGCCTTACCATCAGCCCCACCAAAACTAAGCACCTGCCTGGGTGTTTTGTACCAGATGGAAACATTTAGGCTGGCCTGCCTACGATCCATCCTGGGTTTAACCTGCAGGCTGGATTGTGTGAGGAGCTCACAAGTCCTTGAAAGATCTGGGCAAAGTCCCATCGGTGAGCTCCTCCGGCAGGCAAGGCTGCGTTGGCTGGGTCATGTAGCCCGCATGCCCAGCCACCGCATGCCTAAACAGCTTTTGTTCGGCCGGATCGAGGGGGCTAAACGGGCGCGGCACGGGCTAGAGAAGAGATGGAGTGATGGAGGACGTGGAGCTGAGTGGACTTGCCGATGACTGGTACCAGCGGTGTCAAGATCGGCCTCTGTGGAGGAGGCTCGTGAAGGACGCTATTGGGCAGTTGGATGCAGTCGCCCTCCAACAACAACGGAGGGCGGAGGAGCGACGCTCACAACAACGAGCGGAGCCCCGGGTGGCTAAAGCACAGCAAGTTGGCACAGTAGGGGGCACAGGTGGTGCATCAGCCAGTCATCTCGGTCATCTCGGTCAGTCGACCCGTGGCACCTGCTGGGTCTGCCCCTACGTACAATAATTCACTGGTCAACACACTTTTTCTGGCATAAGGTTGTAAGGTAATTGTGGGGTGCTGATTCCAAATCTGGCATCCGTTTTTGTCCATCACATCAGGTGTTTGAGATATCAAACATTGCATTTTCAATAAAAACTGCGGAAGAAAAATATCAAATGGATGTGGATATCTACATAGAATGATATTAAAAACACACTATCCTTAAAAATACAGCGCCGTATTTTGACACTAAAGCAGTCACTGACTCGCATTTTTCGGGTAAAATCAATGAAAAAGTCGAGGCCAGAAAAAATGTTGTTGTTGTTGTTGTTGTTGTTGACCAGTGTAATTAGTGTAGTAGTAGTGTAGTGACTATATTAGTTATACTGGTAGGAACACCTCCTGGTTACAGCAGCCCACAGGGGATTGTTGTGTCCGTCGTGCAGGGAGGGGCTGGGTGGGGAGGGGCTGGGTGGGGAGGGGCTGGGTGGGGGGGAGGGGTGGGGCTGGGTGGAGAGGGGCTGGGTGGGGAGGGTGGGGCTGGGTGGGGAGGGGCTGGGTGGGGAGGGTGGGGAGGGGTGGGTGGGGAGGGAGGGTGGGAAGGGATGGGATGGGAGGGGCTGGGTGGGGAGGGGTGGGGTTGGGTGGGCGGGGAGGGGCTGGGTGTGGAGGGGCTGGGTGGGATGGGGCTGGGTGGGGTGGGGCTGGGTGGGAGGGGAGGGGCTGGGTGTGGAGGGGCTGGGTGGGATGGGGCTGGGTGGGGTGGGGCTGGGTGGGGAGGGTGGGGTTGGGTGGGAGGGGTGGGGCTGGGTGGGGAGGGTGGGGCTGGGTGGGGAGGGAGGGTGGGGAGGGGCTGGGTGGGGAGGGTGGGGCTGGGTGGGGCTGGGTGGGGAGGGGCTGCTCACCCCGTGGTGTCCGTATCAAACTCAACGTCTCACCAGCTCACTCCTCGCTAGCGGCTTGTGCCGCCCTCACAGTCGCCCATGTTTTAGTGTCATACCCCACGTGACCCTGGCAATACCCCACGTGACCCTGGCAACACCCCACGTGACCCTGGCAATACCCCACGTGACCCTGGCAACACCCCACGTGACCCTGGCAATACCCCACGTGACCCTGCTAATACCCCACGTGACCCTGGCAATACCCCACGTGACCCTGGCAATACCCCACGTGACCCTGACAATACCCCACGTGACCCTGGCTGTTGTTGACACCCTGGTGGCCATTGACCGAGCAACCCAACGACGTTCCTACCAGCCCCTTCCGCAGGAGGAGGAATTTGTTTAATAATGATGATGATGACTGCTACGACAATAACAACAATTTCGATGTAAAGCTTCTTTCGTGGCTGCAGGGATTCATCTTCTTGGTTCTTTCGATAAAGTCATCACGTAGAAGGGAAATAATGAAATAATAAAAATAAAACGTAATAAAATAAAATTTTTAATAATGAAAATAAAACGTAATAAAATACAATTTTTTAATAATAAAAATAGAACATAATGAAATACAATTTAAAATAATAAAAATAAAACATAATGAAATACAATTTTAAAATAAGAAAACATTTTTTAATACAATTTTAAAGTAATAAAAATAAAAACATAATAAAATACAATTTTAAAATAATAAAAATAAAACGTAATAAAATACAATTTTAAAATAATAAAAATAAAACAATAAAATACAATTTTAAAGTAATAAAAATAAAACATAATAAATTCAATTCTCACGACCCCTATCCCCTCCCTTTGATGCTGCTAATCCTGCATAGTGCACGGGCATAATGACTTTAAACCCCTCACCAAACCTCCTGCGCATTCCACAAGTAGTACTAATCGCATATCTGCATTTCCCATAAATATGCTAAATTCCTCTTGATGTGCAAATTCTTTTGTCAAGGCGCTCTTCCCCCTCCAACCCAGCAGCTTAAATTTACGCTGCCAAGCCTGGTGGTGCTCATTCAGACGCTGTCTTTCCGACGGCCCTGTTCTTCTGAACACCACCAAGCTTGGCAGCGTATATTTAAGTATATATTTAAGTATATACGCTGCCAAGCTTGGTGGTGCTCATTCAGACGCTGTCTTTCCGACGGCCCTGTTCTTCTGAACACCACCAAGCTTGGCAGCGTATATTTAAGTATTTATTTAAGTATATACGCTGCCAAGCTTGGTGGTGCTCATTCAGACGCTGTCTTTCCGACAGCCCTGTTCTTCTGAGCACCACCAAGCTTGGCAGCGTATATTTAAGTATATATTTAAGTATATACGCTGCCAAGCTTGGTGGTGCTCATTCAGACGCTGTCTTTCCGACAGACCTGTTCTTCTGAGCACCACCAAGCTTGGCAGCGTATATTTAAGTATATACGCTGCCAAGCTTGGTGGTGCTCATTCAGACGCTGTCTTTCCGACAGCCCTGTTCTTCTGAACACCACCAAGCTTGGCAGCGTATATTTAAGTAAATACGCTGCCAAGCTTGGTGGTGCTCATTCAGACGCTGTCTTTCCGACAGACCTGTTCTTCTGAGCACCACCAAGCTTGGCAGCGTATATTTAAGTAAATACGCTGCCAAGCTTGGTGGTGCTCATTCAGACGCTGTCTTTCCGACAGACCTGTTCTTCTGAGCACCACCAAGCTTGGCAGCGTATATTTAAGTATATATTTAAGTATACACGCTGCCAAGCTTGGTGGTGCTCATTCAGACGCTGTCTTTCCGACAGCCCTGTTCTTCTGAACACCACCAAGCTTGGCAGCGTATATTTAAGTATATATTTAAGTATATACGCTGCCAAGCTTGGTGGTGCTCATTCAGACGCTGTCTTTCCGACAGACTTGTTCTTCTGAGCACCACCAAGCTTGGCAGCGTATATTTAAGTATTTATTTAAGTATATACGCTGCCAAGCTTGGTGGTGCTCATTCAGACGCTGTCTTTCCGACAGCCCTGTTCTTCTGAACACCACCAAGCTTGGCAGCGTATATTTAAGTATTTATTTAAGTTTATACGCTGCCAAGCTTGGTGGTGCTCATTCAGACGCTGTCTTTCCGACAGCCCTGTTCTTCTGAACACCACCAAGCTTGGCAGCGTATATTTAAGAATATATTTAAGTATATACGCTGCCAAGCTTGGTGGTGCTCATTCAGACGCTGTCTTTCCGACAGACCTGTTCTTCTGAGCACCACCAAGCTTGGCAGCGTATATTTAAGTATTTATTTAAGTATATACGCTGCCAAGCTTGGTGGTGTTCAGAAGAACCGGTCTGTCGGAAAGACAGCGTCTGATTGAGCACCACCAGGCTTGGCAGCGTATTTACTTAAATATACGCTGCCAAGCTTGGTGGTGCTCATTCAGACGCTGTCTTTCCGACAGACCTGTTCTTCACCTGAGGACGGCTGCTTGCGTTGTGGCTGAAACGTCGTGAGAATTGTATTTTATTATGTTTTATTTTATTATTTTTAAATTGTATTTCATAGTTTTATTTTTATTATAATTTTTTTATTTTATTGTTTTTTTATTATTTTAAAATTGTATTTTATTATGTTTTATTTTTATTATTAAAACATTTATTTTATTATGTTCCATTTTTATTATTTAAAAATTGTATTTTATTATGTTTGATTTTTATTATTTTATTATTTCCCTTCTACGTGACGACTTTACCGAAAGAACCAAGAAGATGAATGACAACAATGTGTGTGTCTCACAGTCACCGTCTGTAGACCCACAGCACACAGACACAAGATGCTAAGAACACAGCACCAAGACAATGCAGGTGGGTCACAGTTTTATTGACACGACAACAATCTTTCTTATTACGATGATATTTCTTATTATTGGATCGATAATTAGTAGTACAATAACTATAATTGCATCGATAATTATCGGCACATTTTTAGTACTATTCATGACTTTTATCACGACAATTAATGTAACGTTATGATAATTGTCAATGTATTTATACTTATTGCATTCATGATGTTACGTGATGTGGTGACGTGGTGAGTGGTGAGGAGTGAGTGTGGTGAGTGAGTGAGTGGTGAGTGAGTGGTGAGTGAGGTGAGTGAGGTGAGTGAGTGGTGAGTGAGTGGGTGAGTGAGTGGTGAGTGAGGTGAGTGAGTGAGTGAGTGGGTGGGTGGGTGAGTGAGTGAGTGAGTGGGTGAGTGAGTGGGTGAGTGAGTGAGTGACTGACTGAGTGAGTGGTGAGTGAGTGGTGAGTGAGTGAGTGGTGAGTGAGTGGTGAGTGAGTGAGTAAGTGGGTGGGTGAGTGAGTGAGTGTGGTGAGTGAGTGAGTGGTGAGTGAGTGGGTGAGTGAGTGGGTGAGTGAGTGGGTGAGTGAGTGGGTGAGTGAGTGAGTGGTGAGTGAGTGGTGAGTGAGTGAGTAAGTGGGTGAGTGAGTGTGGTGAGTGAGTGGTGAGTGAGTGGGTGAGTGAGTGAGTGGTGAGTGAGGTGAGTGAGTGGGTAGTGAGTGAGTGGGTGAGTGAGTGGTGAGTGAGTGTGGTGAGTGAGTGAGTGGTGAGTGAGTGAGTGACTGACTGAGTGAGTGACTGACTGAGTGAGTGACTGACTGAGTGGTGAGTGAGTGGTGAGTGAGTGGTGAGTGAGTGAGTGGGTGAGTGGTGAGTGAGTGAGTGTGGTGAGTGAGTGAGTGGTGAGTGAGTGGGTGAGTGGGTGAGTGAGTGGTGAGTGAGTGGGTGGGTGAGTGGGTGGGTGAGTGAGTGTGGTGAGTGAGTGAGTGGTGAGTGAGTGGGTGAGTGAGTGAGTGGTGAGTGAGTGAGTGACTGACTGACTGAGTGACTGACTGAGTGAGTGACTGACTGACTGAGTGGTGAGTGAGTGAGTGGTGAGTGAGTGAGTGGTGAGTGAGTGAGTGGGTGAGTGGGTGAGTGGTGAGTGGGTGAGTGTGGTGAGTGAGTGAGTGGTGAGTGAGTGGTGAGTGAGTGGTGAGTGAGTGGTGAGTGGTGAGTGAGTGGTGGGTGAGTGAGTGGGTGGGTGAGTGAGTGAGTGGGTGAGTGAGTGGTGAGTGAGTGAGTGAGTGGGTGAGTGAGTGGTGAGTGAGTGGTGAGTGAGTGGTGAGTGAGTGGTGAGTGGAGAGTGAGTGAGTGGTGAGTGAGTGGTGAGTGAGTGGTGAGTGAGTGACTGACTGAGTGGTGACTGAGTGAGTGACTGAGTGAGTGACTGAGTGAGTGACTGAGTGACTGAGTGAGTGACTGAGTGACTGAGTGAGTGACTGAGTGAGTGGTGGTCACTGTGACGAGGTCTCTCCACTCTCGTAGCGAACAAAGTCGACCACCTCCACTCCGGTGGTGAGTGTGTGAGTGAGTGAGTGGTGAGTGAGTGACTGAGTGACTGAGTGAGTGACTGAGTGAGTGACTGAGTGAGTGACTGACTGAGTGAGTGAGTGAGTGACTGAGTGAGTGACTGAGTGACTGACTGAGTGAGTGACTGAGCGAGTGACTGAGTGAGTGAGTGACTGAGTGAGTGACTGAGTGAGTGATTGACTGAGTGAGTGACTGAGTGACTGAGTGAGTGACTGAGTGAGTGACTGAGTGACTGAGTGACTGAGTGAGTGACTGAGTGACTGAGTGAGTGACTGAGTGAGTGAGTGAGTGGTGGTCACTGTGACGAGGTCTCTCCACTCTCGTAGCGAACAAAGTCGACCACCTCCACTCCGGTGGTGAGTGTGTGAGTGAGTGAGTGGTGAGTGAGTGGTGAGTGAGTGAGTGACTGAGTGAGTGATTGAGTGAGTGACTGAGTGACTGAGTGGTGGTCACTGTGACGAGGTCTCTCCACTCTCGTAGCGAACAAAGTCGACCACCTCCACTCCGGTGGTGAGTGTGTGAGTGAGTGAGTGAGTGGTGAGTGAGTGGTGAGTGAGTGACTGAGTGAGTGACTGAGTGACTGAGTGAGTGAGTGGAGGTCACTGTGACGAGGTCTCTCCACTCTCGTAGCGAACAAAGTAGACCACCTCCACTCCGGTGGTGAGTGTGTGAGTGAGTGAGTGAGTGTGTGAGTGAGTGAGAGGTGAGTGAGTGACTGAGTGACTGAGTGAGTGACTGAGTGAGTGACTGACTGAGTGAGTGACTGAGTGAGTGACTGAGTGAGTGACTGAGTGAGTGACTGAGTGACTGAGTGACTTACTGAGTGAGTGAGTGGTGGTCACTGTGACGAGGTCTCTCCGCTCTCGTAGCGAACAAAGTCGACCACCTCCACTCCGGTGGTGAGTGTGTGAGTGAGTGAGTGAGTGAGTGGTGAGTGAGTGGTGAGTGAGTGAGTGGGTGAGTGAGTGAGTGACTGAGTGAGTGACTGAGTGACTGAGTGACTGACTGAGTGAGTGGTGGTCACTGTGACGAGGTCTCTCCGCTCTCGTAGCGAACAAAGTCGACCACCTCCACTCCGGTGGTGAGTGTGTGAGTGAGTGAGTGAGTGGTGAGTGAGTGGTGAGTGAGTGAGTGGGTGAGTGAGTGAGTGACTGAGTGAGTGACTGAGTGACTGAGTGACTGACTGAGTGAGTGAGTGGTGGTCACTGTGACGAGGTCTCTCCGCTCTCGTAGCGAACAAAGTCGACCACCTCCACTCCGGTGGTGAGTGTGTGAGTGAGTGAGTGAGTGGTGAGTGAGTGAGAGGTGAGTGAGTGACTGAGTGACTGAGTGAGTGACTGAGTGAGTGACTGACTGAGTGAGTGACTGAGTGAGTGACTGAGTGAGTGACTGAGTGAGTGACTGAGTGACTGAGTGACTTACTGAGTGAGTGAGTGGTGGTCACTGTGACGAGGTCTCTCCGCTCTCGTAGCGAACAAAGTCGACCACCTCCACTCCGGTGGTGAGTGTGTGAGTGAGTGAGTGAGTGAGTGGTGAGTGAGTGGTGAGTGAGTGAGTGGGTGAGTGAGTGAGTGACTGAGTGAGTGACTGAGTGACTGAGTGACTGACTGAGTGAGTGGTGGTCACTGTGACGAGGTCTCTCCGCTCTCGTAGCGAACAAAGTCGACCACCTCCACTCCGGTGGTGAGTGTGTGAGTGAGTGAGTGAGTGGTGAGTGAGTGGTGAGTGAGTGAGTGGGTGAGTGAGTGAGTGACTGAGTGAGTGACTGAGTGACTGAGTGACTGACTGAGTGAGTGAGTGGTGGTCACTGTGACGAGGTCTCTCCGCTCTCGTAGCGAACAAAGTCGACCACCTCCACTCCGGTGGTGAGTGTGTGAGTGAGTGAGTGACTGAGTGAGTGAGTGAGTGGAGGTCACTGTGACGAGGTCTCTCCGCTCTCGTAGCGAACAAAGTCGACCACCTCCACTCCGGTGGTGAGTGTGTGAGTGAGTGAGTGAGTGTGTGAGTGAGTGAGAGGTGAGTGAGTGACTGAGTGACTGAGTGAGTGACTGAGTGAGTGACTGACTGAGTGAGTGACTGAGTGAGTGACTGAGTGAGTGACTGAGTGAGTGACTGAGTGACTGAGTGACTTACTGAGTGAGTGAGTGGTGGTCACTGTGACGAGGTCTCTCCGCTCTCGTAGCGAACAAAGTCGACCACCTCCACTCCGGTGGTGAGTGTGTGAGTGAGTGAGTGAGTGAGTGGTGAGTGAGTGGTGAGTGAGTGAGTGGGTGAGTGAGTGAGTGACTGAGTGAGTGACTGAGTGACTGAGTGACTGACTGAGTGAGTGGTGGTCACTGTGACGAGGTCTCTCCGCTCTCGTAGCGAACAAAGTCGACCACCTCCACTCCGGTGGTGAGTGTGTGAGTGAGTGAGTGAGTGGTGAGTGAGTGGTGAGTGAGTGAGTGGGTGAGTGAGTGAGTGACTGAGTGAGTGACTGAGTGACTGAGTGACTGACTGAGTGAGTGAGTGGTGGTCACTGTGACGAGGTCTCTCCGCTCTCGTAGCGAACAAAGTCGACCACCTCCACTCCGGTGGTGAGTGTGTGAGTGAGTGAGTGACTGAGTGAGTGAGTGAGTGGAGGTCACTGTGACGAGGTCTCTCCGCTCTCGTAGCGAACAAAGTCGACCACCTCCACTCCGACGTCGCGAAGTTTCTGCTCCACAGAGAGAGACGGGTCCAGTAGGTACGGCTGGGACATCAACTCCGTCTGTACACACACATACAGTACATACAGTACGTACAGTGCATACAGTACATACAGTACACATACCGTGCATACAGTACATACAGTACACATACAGACACGCACACATGCACACACAGACACACACAGACACACACACAGACACACACACAGACGCACACACACGTACACACACACACACACAGACACACACACAGACACACACACAGACACACACACAGACGCACACACACGTACACACACACAGACACACACACAGACACACACACACGTACACACACACACACACAGACACACACACAGACACAGACACACACACACACACAGACACACACACAGACACACACACACAGACACACACACACGTACACACACAGACACACACACACACAGACACACACACAGACACACACACACATGCACACACACACACAGACACACACACACGTACACACACAGACACACACACAGACACACACACACACGTACACACACAGACACACACACACACACAGACACACACAGACTCACACACAGACACACACACAGACACACACACACAGACACACACAGATACACACACACAGACACACTCACACAGACACACACACAGACACACTCACACACACAGACACACACACATACACACTCACAGACACACTCACAGACACACATCTAGACACACACACACAGTCATCACACTCCACCATTACCTCTGCACCACCATCACCACCACCATCACCACCTCCACCACCACCATCACCACCACCACCATTACCTCTGCACTACCACCACCACCACCACCTCCCTCTCCCTCCACCACCACCACCTCCCTCTCCCTCCACCACCACCACCACCATAACCTCTGCACCACCACCACCATTACCACCATCACCACCACCACCACCACCATTACCTCTGCACCACCACTACCACCACCACCTCCCTCCACCACCACCATCTCCCACCACCACCATCACCACCATCTCCCACCACCACCACCATAACCTCTGCACCACCACCACCACCATTACCACCATCACCACCATCACCATAACCTCTGCACCACCACCATCTCCCACCACCACCATCATTACCTCTGCACCATCACCACCACCACCACCACCACCATCACCACCCCCACCACCACCACCATCTCCCACCACCACCACCACCACCATCACCACCATCACCACCACCATCACCATTACCTCTGCACCACCACCATCTCCCACCACCACCATCATTACCTCTGCACCATCACCACCACCACCACCACCATCACCACCCCCACCACCGACATCTCCCTCTGCCTCCACCACCATTACCTCTGCACCATCACCACCATCTCCCACCACCACCACCTCCTCCGCCTCTTGCCGCCCTCCCAGGCTGAGTGGAGCCATCCCCACCACGTGCTGTGCCAGGCGTCGTCCCACCTCCTCCACCCCCTCCACCTCCTTGTCCACCACCTTGTCCACCACTTTGTCCACCACCTTGTCCACCCCCTCCACCCCCTCCACCCGGTGTGAGCGAAACACAACCAGGCCTGCAAACTTTCCCAGCAGCGTCACGGGTGACTCTGTGGGTGACTCTGTGGGTGAGTCTGTGGGTGACTCTGTGGGTGAGCCTGTGGGTGAGCCTGTGGGTGACTCTGTGGGTGACTCAGGGGGGGGTGGAGCGCCGTGGACGTAGGTGGAGATGAGCGTGCCCTCAGGAACGCCCAGCCAGCAGCCACGCTGAATAACCACTCGCTCACCCAGACGCCCTGCACACACACACACACATATATACACATACACATATACACACATATACATACATACACACACATATATATACATACACACATATACATACATATACATAGAGATACACACACACACACACACATATATATATACACACATATACATACATAGAGATACACACACACACACAGACATATATATACATACAAACATATACATACATAGAGATACACACACACACACAGACATATATATACATACAAACATATACATACATAGAGATACACACACACACACAGACATATATATACATACAAACATATACATACATAGAGACACACACACACACACATATATATACATATATATATATACATATATATACATACAGACATATATATATACATACAGATACATACATAGAGATACATATACATAGAGATACACACACAGACATATATATATACACACAAACATATACACACATATACATACATATACATAGAGATACACACACACAGACATATATATACATATATATATACATACAAACATATACATAGAGATACACACACACATATATATATACATACATACACACATATACATTCATATACATAGATACACACACACAAACATATACATACACATACATAGAGATACACACACACACAGACATATATATATACACACACAAACATATACATAGAGATACACACACACACACAGACATATATATACACACACAAACATATACATAGAGATACACACACACACATATATATATATACATACAAACATATACATACAGATACATAGAGATACACACACACACACAGACATATATATACATACAAACATATACACACACATATAGACATATACACACACATATGCATACAGATACATACATATAGACAAACAGATACACATACATACATGAGTAGCTGAGTGAGTAGCTGAGTGAGTCGCTGAGTGAGTAGCTGAGTGAGTCGCTGAGTGAGTAGCTGAGTGAGTCGCTGAGTGAGTAGCTGAGTGAGAAGCTGAGTGAGTCGCTGAGTGAGTCGCTGAGTGAGTCGCTGAGTGAGTCGCTGAGTGAGTCGCTGAGTGAGTGAGTGAGTAGCTGAGTGGCTGAGTGAGTAGCTGAGTGAGTGAGTAGCTGAGTGAGTAGCTGAGTGAGTAGCTGAGTGGCTGAGTGAGTAGCTGAGTGAGTAGCTGAGTGAGTGAGTAGCTGAGTGAGTAGCTGAGTGAGTGAGTAGCTGAGTGAGTAGCTGAGTGAGTAGCTGAGTGAGTGAGTAGCTGAGTGAGTGAGTAGCTGAGTGAGTAGCTGAGTGAGTAGCTGAGTGAGTGAGTAGCTAAGTGAGTAGCTGAGTGAGTGAGTGGGTGAGTGAGTAGATGAGTGAGTAGCTGAGTGAGTAGCTGAGCGAGTGAGTAGCTGAGTGAGTGAGTAGCTGAGTGAGTAGATAAGTGAGTGAGTAGCTGAGTGAGTAGCTGAGTGAGTAGCTGAGTGAGTGAGTAGCTGAGTGAGTGAGTAGCTGAGTGAGTAGCTGAGTGAGTGAGTAGCTGAGTGAGTAGCTGAGTGAGTAGCTGAGTGAGTGAGTGGCTGAGTGAGTAGCTGAGTGAGTAGCTGAGTGAGTGAGTGGCTGAGTGAGTAGCTGAGTGAGTGAGTGGCTGAGTGAGTAGCTGAGTGAGTGAGTGGCTGAGTGAGTAGCTGAGTGGGTGAGTGGCTGAGTGAGTAGCTGAGTGAGTGAGTGGCTGAGTGAGTAGCTGAGTGGGTGAGTAGCTGAGTGAGTGAGTAGCTGAGTGAGTAGCTGAGTGAGTGAGTAGCTGAGTGAGTGAGTAGCTGAGTGAGTAGCTGAGTGAGTGAGTGGCTGAGTGAGTAGCTGAGTGAGTAGCTGAGTGAGTGAGTAGCTGAGTGAGTGAGTAGCTGAGTGAGTGAGTAGCTGAGTGAGTGAGTGGCTGAGTGAGTAGCTGAGTGGGTGAGTAGCTGAGTGAGTGAGTAGCTGAGTGAGTGAGTAGCTGAGTGAGTAGCTGAGTGAGTAGCTGAGTGAGTAGCTGAGTGAGTAGCTGAGTGAGTGAGTGAGTAGCTGAGTGAGTGAGTAGCTGAGTGACTGAGTGAGTGAGTAGCTGAGTGAGTGAGTGAGTAGCTGAGTGAGTAGCTGAGTGAGTAGCTGAGTGAGTAGCTGAGTGAGTGAGTAGCTGAGTGAGTGAGTAGCTGAGTGAGTGACTGAGTAGCTGAGTGAGTAGCTGAGTGAGTAGCTGAGTGAGTAGCTGAGTGAGTGAGTAGCTGAGTGAGTAGCTGAGTGAGTGAGTAGCTGAGTGAGTAGCTGAGTGAGTGAGTAGCTGAGTGAGTAGCTGAGTGGGTGAGTAGCTGAGTGAGTAGCTGAGTGAGTAGCTGAGTGAGTAGCTGAGTGAGTGAGTAGCTGAGTGAGTGAGTAGCTGAGTGAGTAGCTGAGTGAGTGAGTAGCTGAGTGAGTAGCTGAGTGAGTGAGTAGCTGAGTGAGTAGCTGAGTGGGTGAGTAGCTGAGTGAGTAGCTGAGTGAGTTAGTAGCTGAGTGAGTGAGTAGCTGAGTGAGTAGCTGAGTGAGTAGCTGAGTGAGTGAGTGAGTAGCTGAGTGAGTAGCTGAGTGAGTGAGTGAGTAGCTGAGTGAGTAGCTGAGTGAGTGAGTAGCTGAGTGAGTGAGTGAGTAGCTGAGTGAGTAGCTGAGTGAGTAGCTGAGTGAGTAGCTGAGTGAGTAGCTGAGTGAGTGAGTAACTGAGTGAGTAGCTGAGTGAGTTAGTAGCTGAGTGAGTGAGTAGCTGAGTGAGTGAGTAGCTGAGTGAGTAGCTGAGTGAGTGAGTAGCTGAGTGAGTAGCTGAGTGGGTGAGTAGCTGAGTGAGTAGCTGAGTGAGTTAGTAGCTGAGTGAGTGAGAAGCTGAGTGAGTAGCTGAGTGAGTAGCTGAGTGAGTAGCTGAGTGAGTGAGTAGCTGAGTGAGTGAGTGAGTAGCTGAGTGAGTAGCTGAGTGAGTAGCTGAGTGAGTAGCTGAGTGAGTAGCTGAGTGAGTGAGTAGCTGAGTGAGTAGCTGAGTGAGTAGCTGAGTGAGTAGCTGAGTGGGTGAGTGAGTAGCTGAGTGAGTAGCTGAGTGAGTAGTTGAGTGAGTAGCTGAGTGAGTAGCTGAGTGAGTGAGTGAGTAGCTGAGTGGGTGAGTAGCTGAGTGAGTGAGTGAGTAGCTGAGTGAGTAGCTGAGTGAGTAGCTGAGTGAGTAGCTGAGTGAGTAGCTGAGTGAGTGAGTAGCTGAGTGAGTGAGTGAGTAGCTGAGTGAGTAGCTGAGTGAGTAGCTGAGTGAGTAGCTGAGTGAGTAGCTGAGTGAGTAGCTGAGTGAGTGACTGAGTGAGTGAGTAGCTGAGTGAGTAGCTGAGTGAGTAGCTGAGTGAGTAGCTGAGTGAGTGAGTAGCTGAGTGAGTAGCTGAGTGAGTAGCTGAGTGAGTAGCTGAGTGAGTAGCTGAGTGAGTGAGTAGCTGAGTGAGTAGCTGAGTGAGTAGCTGAGTGAGTAGCTGAGTGAGTAGCTGAGCGAGTAGCTGAGTGAGTAGCTGAGTGAGTGAGTGAGTAGCTGAGTGAGTAGCTGAGTGAGTAGCTGAGTGAGTGACTGAGTGAGTAGCTGAGTGAGTGAGTAGCTGAGTGAGTAGCTGAGTGAGTAGCTGAGTGAGTGAGTAGCTGAGTGAGTGAGTAGCTGAGTGAGTAGCTGAGTGAGTAGCTGAGTGAGTAGCTGAGTGAGTGAGTAGCTGAGTGAGTAGCTGAGTGAGTAGTTGAGTGAGTGAGTAGCTGAGTGAGTGAGTAGCTGAGTGAGTAGCTGAGTGAGTGACTGAGTGAGTGAGTAGCTGAGTGAGTGAGTAGCTGAGTGAGTAGCTGAGTGAGTAGCTGAGTGAGTGAGTAGCTGAGTGAGTAGCTGAGTGAGTGAGTAGCTGAGTGAGTGAGTGAGTAGCTGAGTGAGTAGCTGAGTGAGTGAGTAGCTGAGTGAGTAGCTGAGTGAGTGAGTAGCTGAGTGAGTAGCTGAGTGAGTGAGTAGCTGAGTGAGTAGCTGAGTGAGTAGCTGAGTGAGTAGCTGAGTGAGTGAGTAGCTGAGTGAGTAGCTGAGTGAGTGAGTAGCTGAGTGAGTGAGTGAGTAGCTGAGTGAGTAGCTGAGTGAGTGAGTAGCTGAGTGAGTAGCTGAGTGAGTGAGTAGCTGAGTGAGTAGCTGAGTGAGTAGCTGAGTGAGTGACTGAGTGAGTAGCTGAGTGAGTGAGTGACTGAGTGAGTAGCTGAGTGAGTGAGTAGCTGAGTGAGTAGCTGAGTGAGTAGCTGAGTGAGTGAGTAGCTGAGTGAGTAGCTGAGTGAGTGACTGAGTGAGTAGCTGAGTGAGTAGCTGAGTGAGTAGCTGAGTGAGTAGCTGAGTGAGTGAGTAGCTGAGTGAGTGACTGAGTGAGTAGCTGAGTGAGTAGCTGAGTGAGTGAGTAGCTGAGTGAGTAGCTGAGTGAGTAGCTGAGTGAGTGAGTAGCTGAGTGAGTAGCTGAGTGAGTAGCTGAGTGAGTAGCTGAGTGAGTAGCTGAGTGAGTGAGTAGCTGAGTGAGTAGCTGAGTGAGTGACTGAGTGAGTAGCTGAGTGAGTAGCTGAGTGAGTAGCTGAGTGAGTAGCTGAGTGAGTGAGTAGCTGAGTGAGTAGCTGAGTGAGTAGCTGAGTGAGTAGCTGAGTGAGTGAGTAGCTGAGTGAGTAGCTGAGTGAGTAGCTGAGTGAGTAGCTGAGTGAGTGAGTAGCTGAGTGAGTAGCTGAGTGAGTAGCTGAGCGAGTAGCTGAGTGAGTAGCTGAGTGAGTAGCTGAGTGAGTGAGTAGCTGAGTGAGTAGCTGAGTGAGTAGCTGAGTGAGTAGCTGAGTGAGTGAGTAGCTGAGTGAGTAGCTGAGTGAGTGACTGAGTGAGTGAGTAGCTGAGTGAGTAGCTGAGTGGGTGAGTAGCTGAGTGAGTATCTGAGTGAGTGAGTAGCTGAGTGAGTAGCTGAGTGAGTGAGTAGCTGAGTGAGTGAGTGAGTAGCTGAGTGAGTGAGTAGCTGAGTGAGTAGCTGAGTGAGTAGCTGAGTGAGTGAGTAGCTGAGTGAGTGAGTGAGTAGCTGAGTGAGTAGCTGAGTGAGTGAGTGAGTAGCTGAGTGAGTAGCTGAGTGAGTAGCTGAGTGAGTAGCTGAGTGAGTGAGTAGCTGAGTGAGTGAGTAGCTGAGTGAGTAGCTGAGTGAGTAGCTGAGTGAGTGAGTAGCTGAGTGAGTAGCTGAGTGAGTAGCTGAGTGAGTAGCTGAGTGAGTGAGTAGCTGAGTGAGTAGCTGAGTGAGTGAGTAGCTGAGTGAGTGAGTGAGTAGCTGAGTGAGTAGCTGAGTGAGTGAGTGAGTAGCTGAGTGAGTATCTGAGTGAGTGAGTAGCTGAGTGAGTAGCTGAGTGAGTGACTCACCCACGGCAAGTGCGAGCACCTCTGCCAGCGTAGACTTTGTTTCCGGGCTGCTGAGACGCAGGATTTCCTCTCCACTCAGAGTGACCTGCAATTAATTAATTAACATTCACCAATTAATTATCATTCACTAATTAATTATCACTGTGAGACATCTCCTTTAGCAGTGGCAAAACATAGTAGAAGTTTTTAACCCTTTAAACTGGTACAAAAACTGACACCTTTATACAAGGCATCGTGTTTGCAATGACCACAACACAAGCAGTCAAAATGCAAACAAAACCAATCAACTTCAAGGACAGTGCATATCATTATCATCATCACAGTGGTTTCTCGTGTCACTGTGTGTGTGTGTCACTGTGTGTGTGTGTCACTGTGTGTGTGTGTCACTGTGTGTGTGTGTCACTGTGTGTGTGTGTCACTGTGTGTGTGTCACTGTGTGTGTATACTATGAGTGTGTCACTGTGTGAGTGTGTCACTGTGTGTGTATACTATGAGTGTGTCACTGTGTGTGTGTCACTGTGTGTGTATACTATGAGTGTGTCACTGTGTGTGTATGTCACTGTGTGTGTATACTATGAGTGTGTCACTGTGTGTGTGTCACTGTGTGTGTATACTATGTGTGTGTCACTGTGTGTGTGTGTCACTGTGTGTGTATACTATGTGTGTGTCACTGTGTGTGTGTGTCACTGTGTGTGTATACTATGAGTGTGTCACTGTGTGTGTGTCACTGTGTGTGTATACTATGTGTGTGTCACTGTGTGTGTGTGTCACTGTGTGTGTATACTATGTGTGTGTCACTGTGTGTGTGTGTCACTGTGTGTGTATACTATGTGTGTGTCACTGTGTGTGTGTGTCACTGTGTGTGTATACTATGAGTGTGTCACTGTGTGTGTGTCACTGTGTGTGTATACTATGTGTGTGTCACTGTGTGTGTGTGTCACTGTGTGTGTGTGTCACTGTGTGTGTGTGTCACTGTGTGTGTATACTATGAGTGTGTGTCACTGTGTGTGTGTGTCACTGTGTGTGTATGTCACTGTGTGTGTGTGTCACTGTGTGTGTGTGTCACTGTGTGTGTGTGTCACTGTGTGTGTATACTATGAGTGTGTCACTGTGTGTGTGTGTCACTGTGTGTGTATACTATGAGTGTGTCACTGTGTGTGTGTGTCACTGTGTGTGTGTGTCACTGTGTGTGTGTGTCACTGTGTGTGTGTGTCACTGTGTGTGTATACTATGTGTGTGTCACTGTGTGTGTGTGTCACTGTGTGTGTGTGTCACTGTGTGTGTGTGTCACTGTGTGTGTGTGTATACTATGAGTGTGTCACTGTGTGTGTGTGTCACTGTGTGTGTATACTATGAGTGTGTCACTGTGTGTGTGTGTCACTGTGTGTGTGTGTCACTGTGTGTGTGTGTCACTGTGTGTGTGTGTCACTGTGTGTGTGTGTCACTGTGTGTGTATACTATGTGTGTGTCACTGTGTGTGTGTGTCACTGTGTGTGTGTGTCACTGTGTGTGTGTGTCACTGTGTGTGTGTGTATACTATGAGTGTGTCACTGTGTGTGTGTGTCACTGTGTGTGTATACTATGAGTGTGTCACTGTGTGTGTATACTATGAGTGTGTCACTGTGTGTGTGTGTCACTGTGTGTGTGTGTCACTGTGTGTGTATACTATGAGTGTGTCACTGTGTGTGTGTCACTGTGTGTGTCACTGTGTGTGTGTGTCACTGTGTGTGTATACTATGAGTGTGTCACTGTGTGTGTGTCACTGTGTGTGTATACTATGAGTGTGTCACTGTGTGTGTGTGTCACTGTGTGTGTATACTATGAGTGTGTCACTGTGTGTGTGTGTCACTGTGTGTGTGTGTCACTGTGTGTGTATACTATGAGTGTGTCACTGTGTGTGTGTGTCACTGTGTGTGTGTGTCACTGTGTGTGTGTCACTGTGTGTGTATACTATGAGTGTGTCAATGTGTGTGTGTGTCACTGTGTGTGTATACTATGAGTGTGACACTGTGTGTGTATGTCACTGTGTGTGTCACTGTGTGTGTGTGTCACTGTGTGTGTCACTGTGTGTGTATGTCACTGTGTGTGTCACTGTGTGTGTGTGTCACTGTGTGTGTCACTGTGTGTGTATGTCACTGTGTATGTCACTGTGTGTGTATGTCATTGTGTGTGTCACTGTGTGTGTGTGTCACTATGTGTGTCACTGTGTGTGTATGTCACTGTGTGTGTCACTGTGTGTGTGTGTCACTGTGTGTGTCACTGTGTGTGTATGTCACTGTGTGTGTCTTCGCCGGTTGGAAACATTTAGGCTGGCCTGCCTACGATCCATCCTGGGTTTGACCAGGCTGGATTGTGTGAGGAGCTCACAAGTCCTTGAAAGATCTGGGCAAAGTCCCATCGGTGAGCTCCTCCGGCAGGCAAGGCTGCGTTGGCTGGGTCATGTAGCCCGCATGCCCAGCCACCGCATGCCTAAACAGCTTTTGTTCGGCCGGATCGAGGGGGCTAAACGGGCGCGGCACGGGCTAGAGAAGAGATGGAGTGATGTGGTACAGGAGGACGTGGAGCTGAGTGGACTTGCCGATGACTGGTACCAGCGGTGTCAAGATCGGCCTCAGTGGAGGAGGCTCGTGAAGGACGCTACTGGGCAGTTGGAGGCAGTCGCCCTCCAACAACAACGGAGGGCGGAGGAGCGACGCTCACAACAACGAGCGGAGCGCCGGGTGGCTAAAGCACAGCAAGTTGGCACAGTAGGGGGCACAGGTGGTGCATCAGCCAGTCATCTCGGTCATCTCGGTCAGTCGACCCGTGGCACCTGGGTCTGCCCCGTGACCTCCTGCCAGCGGGCGTTCGACACTTCACGTGGCCTCAAGGTGCACATGGCCTGGCACAAGCGTCGTGGTGACGTCACCGCCACTTAGTGGCGAATGGCGGTTGTTGTTGATGTTGTTGTGTCACTGTGTGTGTATGTCACTGTGTGTGTGTGTCACTGTGTGTGTATACTATGAGTGTGTGTGTCACTGTGTGTGTCACTGTGTGTGTCACTGTGTGTGTATGTCACTGTGTGTGTGTCACTGTGTGTGTATGTCACTGTGTGTGTCACTGTGTGTGTGTGTCACTGTGTGTGTGTGTCACTGTGTGTGTATACTATGAGTGTGTCACTGTGTGTGTGTGTCACTGTGTGTGTATGTCACTGTGTGTGTGTGTCACTGTGTGTGTATACTATGAGTGTGTCACTGTGTGTGTGTGTCACTGTGTGTGTATGTCACTGTGTGTGTCACTGTGTGTGTGTGTCACTGTGTGTGTGTGTCACTGTGTGTGTGTGTCACTGTGTGTGTATACTATGTGTGTGTCACTGTGTGTGTGTGTCACTGTGTGTGTATGTCACTGTGTGTGTGTGTCACTGTGTGTGTGTGTCACTGTGTGTGTATACTATGAGTGTGTCACTGTGTGTGTGTGTCACTGTGTGTGTGTGTCACTGTGTGTGTATACTATGAGTGTGTCACTGTGTGTGTGTGTCACTGTGTGTGTGTGTCACTGTGTGTGTGTATACTATGAGTGTGTCACTGTGTGTGTATGTCACTGTGTGTGTGTGTCACTGTGTGTGTATGTCACTGTGTGTGTCACTGTGTGTGTGTGTCACTGTGTGTGTATGTCACTGTGTGTGTGTGTCACTGTGTGTGTATGTCACTGTGTGTGTGTGTCACTGTGTGTGTATACTATGAGTGTGTCACTGTGTGTGTGTGTCACTGTGTGTGTATACTATGAGTGTGTCACTGTGTGTGTGTGTCACTGTGTGTGTATACTATGAGTGTGTCACTGTGTGTGTGTGTCACTGTGTGTGTATACTATGAGTGTGTCACTGTGTGTGTGTCACTGTGTGTGTATACTATGAGTGTGTCACTGTGTGTGTGTGTCACTGTGTGTGTATACTATGAGTGTGTCACTGTGTGTGTGTGTCACTGTGTGTGTGTGTCACTGTGTGTGTATACTATGAGTGTGTATACTGTGTGTACGTACCCGTGTGTACGAGTGGCTCTGTGTATGAGTGTGTGTGTCACTGTGTGTGTCACTGTGTGTGTGTCACTGTGTGTGTCACTGTGTGTGTGTCACTGTGTGTATACTGTATACTGTGTGTATACTGTGTGTGAGTGTGTATACTGTGTGTGAGTGTGTATACTGAGTGAGTGTGTGTACTGAGTGAGTGTGTGTACTGAGTGAGTGTGTATACTGAGTGAGTGTGTATACTGAGTGAGTGTGTATACTGAGTGAGTGTGTATACTGAGTGAGTGTGTATACTGAGTGAGTGTGTATACTGAGTGAGTGTGTATACTGAGTGAGTGTGTGTACTGAGTGAGTGTGTGTACTGAGTGAGTGTGTGTACTGAGTGAGTGTGTATACTGAGTGAGTGTGTATACTGAGTGAGTGTGTATACTGAGTGAGTGTGTATACTGAGTGAGTGTGTATACTGAGTGAGTGTGTATACTGAGTGAGTGTGTATACTGAGTGAGTGTGTATACTGAGTGAGTGTGTATACTGAGTGAGTGTGTATACTGAGTGAGTGTGTACACTGAGTGAGTGTGTATACTGAGTGAGTGTGTGTACTGAGTGAGTGTGTATACTGAGTGAGTGTGTGTACTGAGTGAGTGTGTGTACTGAGTGAGTGTGTATACTGAGTGAGTGTGTATACTGAGTGAGTGTGTATACTGAGTGAGTGTGTGTACTGAGTGAGTGTGTGTACTGAGTGAGTGTGTATACTGAGTGAGTGTGTATACTGAGTGAGTGTGTATACTGAGTGAGTGTGTGTACTGAGTGAGTGTGTGTACTGAGTGAGTGTGTATACTGAGTGAGTGTGTGTACTGAGTGAGTGTGTATACTGAGTGAGTGTGTGTACTGAGTGAGTGTGTGTACTGAGTGAGTGTGTATACTGAGTGAGTGTGTATACTGAGTGAGTGTGTATACTGAGTGAGTGTGTGCACTGAGTGAGTGTGTGTACTGAGTGAGTGTGTATACTGAGTGAGTGTGTGTACTGAGTGAGTGTGTATACTGAGTGAGTGTGTGTACTGAGTGAGTGTGTATACTGAGTGAGTGTGTGTACTGAGTGAGTGTGTGTACTGAGTGAGAGTGTGTACTGAGTGAGTGTGTGTACTGAGTGAGTGTGTATACTGAGTGAGTGTGTATACTGAGTGAGTGTGTGTACTGAGTGAGTGTGTGTACTGAGTGAGTGTGTATACTGAGTGAGTGTGTATACTGAGTGAGTGTGTGTACTGAGTGAGTGTGTACTGAGTGAGTGTGTGTACTGAGTGAGTGTGTATACTGAGTGAGTGTGTGTACTGAGTGAGTGTGTATACTGAGTGAGTGTGTGTACTGAGTGAGTGTGTATACTGAGTGAGTGTGTATACTGAGTGAGTGTGTATACTGAGTGAGTGTGTATACTGAGTGAGTGTGTATACTGAGTGAGTGTGTGTACTGAGTGAGTGTGTATACTGAGTGAGTGTGTATACTGAGTGAGTGTGTGTACTGAGTGAGTGTGTATACTGAGTGAGTGTGTACTGAGTGAGTGTGTGTACTGAGTGAGAGTGTGTACTGAGTGAGTGTGTGTACTGAGTGAGTGTGTATACTGAGTGAGTGTGTGTACTGAGTGAGTGTGTATACTGAGTGAGTGTGTGTACTGAGTGAGTGTGTATACTGAGTGAGTGTGTGTACTGAGTGAGTGTGTATACTGAGTGAGTGTGTGTACTGAGTGAGTGTGTATACTGAGTGAGTGTGTATACTGAGTGAGTGTGTATACTGAGTGAGTGTGTATACTGAGTGAGTGTGTATACTGAGTGAGTGTGTGTACTGAGTGAGTGTGTATACTGAGTGAGTGTGTATACTGAGTGAGTGTGTGTACTGAGTGAGTGTGTATACTGAGTGAGTGTGTGTACTGAGTGAGTGTGTATACTGAGTGAGTGTGTACTGAGTGAGTGTGTATACTGAGTGAGTGTGTATACTGAGTGAGTGTGTATACTGAGTGAGTGTGTATACTGAGTGAGTGTGTGTACTGAGTGAGTGTGTATACTGAGTGAGTGTGTATACTGAGTGAGTGTGTGTACTGAGTGAGTGTGTGTACTGAGTGAGTGTGTGTACTGAGTGAGTGTGTATACTGAGTGAGTGTGTGTACTGAGTGAGTGTGTATACTGAGTGAGTGTGTGTACTGAGTGAGTGTGTGTACTGAGTGAGTGTGTATACTGAGTGAGTGTGTATACTGAGTGAGTGTGTATACTGAGTGAGTGTGTGCACTGAGTGAGTGTGTGTACTGAGTGAGTGTGTATACTGAGTGAGTGTGTATACTGAGTGAGTGTGTATACTGAGTGAGTGTGTGTACTGAGTGAGTGTGTGTACTGAGTGAGAGTGTATACTGAGTGAGTGTGTGTACTGAGTGTGTGTACTGAGTGAGTGTGTATACTGAGTGAGTGTGTGTACTGAGTGAGTGTGTGTACTGAGTGAGTGTGTGTACTGAGTGAGTGTGTATACTGAGTGAGAGTGTGTATTGAGTGTGTGTGTGTACTGAGTGAGTGTGTATACTGAGTGAGTGTGTACTGAGTGAGTGTGTATACTGAGTGAGTGTGTATACTGAGTGAGTGTGTATACTGAGTGAGTGTGTGTACTGAGTGAGTGTGTATACTGAGTGAGAGTGTATACTGAGTGAGTGTGTATACTGAGTGTGAGTGTATACTGAGTGAGTGTGTGTACTGAGTGAGTGTGTATACTGAGTGAGTGTGTATACTGAGTGAGTGTGTATACTGAGTGAGTGTGTGTACTGAGTGAGTGTGTGTACTGAGTGAGTGTGTGTACTGAGTGAGTGTGTGTACTGAGTGAGTGTGTGTACTGAGTGAGTGTGTATACTGAGTGAGTGTGTGTACTGAGTGAGTGTGTGTACTGAGTGAGTGTGTGTACTGAGTGAGTGTGTATACTGAGTGAGTGTGTATACTGAGTGAGTGTGTGTACTGAGTGAGTGTGTATACTGAGTGAGTGTGTATACTGAGTGAGTGTGTGTACTGAGTGAGTGTGTGTACTGAGTGAGTGTGTATACTGAGTGAGTGTGTATACTGAGTGAGTGTGTATACTGAGTGAGTGTGTGTACTGAGTGAGTGTGTGTACTGAGTGAGTGTGTATACTGAGTGAGTGTGTATACTGAGTGAGTGTGTGTACTGAGTGAGTGTGTGTACTGAGTGAGTGTGTATACTGAGTGAGTGTGTATACTGAGTGAGTGTGTATACTGAGTGAGAGTGTATACTGAGTGAGTGTGTATACTGAGTGAGTGTGTGTACTGAGTGAGTGTGTGTACTGAGTGAGTGTGTATACTGAGTGAGTGTGTGTACTGAGTGAGAGTGTATACTGAGTGAGTGTGTGTACTGAGTGAGTGTGTATACTGAGTGAGTGTGTATACTGAGTGAGTGTGTATACTGAGTGAGTGTGTGTACTGAGTGAGTGTGTGTACTGAGTGAGTGTGTATACTGAGTGAGTGTGTGTACTGAGTGAGTGTGTATACTGAGTGAGTGTGTGTACTGAGTGAGTGTGTATACTGAGTGAGTGTGTATACTGAGTGAGTGTGTGTACTGAGTGAGTGTGTATACTGAGTGAGTGTGTATACTGAGTGAGAGTGTGCACTGAGTGAGTGTGTATACTGAGTGAGTGTGTATACTGAGTGAGTGTGTGTACTGAGTGAGTGTGTATACTGAGTGAGTGTGTGTACTGAGTGAGTGTGTGTACTGAGTGTGTGTGTATACTGAGTGAGTGTGTATACTGAGTGAGTGTGTATACTGAGTGAGTGTGTGCACTGAGTGAGTGTGTATACTGAGTGAGTGTGTGCACTGAGTGAGTGGTGGTGTGTACTGAGTGTGTATACTGAGTGAGTGTGTATACTGAGTGAGTGTGTATACTGAGTGAGTGTGTATACTGAGTGAGAGTGTGCACTGAGTGAGTGTGTGTATACTGAGTGAGTGTGTGTACTGTGTGAGTGTGTATACTGAGTGAGTGTGTGTACTGAGTGAGAGTGTATACTGTGAGTGTGTGTACTGAGTGAGTGGTGTATACTGTGTGAGTGTGTGTACTGAGTGAGAGTGTATACTGAGTGAGTGTGTGTACTGAGTGAGAGTGTGCACTGAGTGAGTGTGTGAGTACTGAGTGAGTGGTGTATACTTGAGTGAGGTGTGGTATACTGAGTGAGTGTGTATACTGGTGAGCTGTGTGTACGTACCGGGGGGAGTGGGGTCTCTGGGCTGCGGCTGCCTCTATGAGCTGCGACCGCCCCCTACAGCGAGCTGCTCAGGGCTGCTTGGAACAGTCTACTTATAGTGAGAATGGAATACAGTATAATTAAATGATATCAGAATGATAATGATTCACTGATGGTACGTACCATGCTATCACCATAATATAAGATAATAACTGCATCAACATTTACATACAATTCTTCTGATACACCTAACTCCTGTCCACATCACCTACATAATCACTCATAATCGACTATCAAGCATCATAACATACACCTGAAATCATCACCACATGCTAACTCCATCAACCACTCAATCACCACCATCAACACCACCCCCATCACCACCACCACCACCATCACAATCACCACCATCACCATCACCACCCCCCACCACCAACCCCCACCACCCCCACCACCACCCCCACCACCACCACCACCCCCCACCCCCACCACCACCACCAACCCCACCACCACCACCACCACCAACCCCACCACCACCCCCACCACCACCACCTCCACCACCACCACCACCCCCCACCACCACCCCCACCACACCCCCACCACCCCCACCCCCACCACCACCACCACCACCCCCACCACCACCACCACCCCCACCCCCACCACCACCACCAACCCCACCACCACCCCCACCACCACCACCACCCCCCACCACCACCCCCACCACCACCCACCACCCCCACCAACCCACCACCACCACACCACCCCCCACCACCAACCCCCACCCCCCAACCACCACCACCCCCACCCCCACCACCACCACCACCCCCACCCCCACCACCACCCCCACCACCACCACCCCCACCACCACCACCACCCCCACCACCACCACCACCCCACCACCACCACCACCCCCACCACCACCCCCACCACCCACCACCACCCCCACCACCACCACCACCCCCACCACCACCACCACCCCCACCACCACCACCACCCCCACCACCCACCACCCCCACCACCACCACCACCCCCACCACCACCACCACCCCCACCCCCACCACCACCACCACCCCCACCCCCACCACCCCCACCACCACCACCACCCCCACCCCCCACCACCACCCCACCACCACCACCCCCACCACCACCACCACCCCCACCACCACCCCCCACCACCGTCATCACCTCCACCATGGCGGCTGATCTCCCATGATGCACCACTCCCAGCATGCCTTGCTGTGTGCTGCGGCCTTCCAGCTTGGTGGCCCTGGCAAGTCCCAGGCGGTGAGCCTCTCCCTGCAGCCACTGCTCAGCCTGGGGAGACAAACTAGGCCTTGAGTCACCCACACACACAGACACTCACCCACTCACCCAGCCACTCACCCACTCAGCCACTCACCCACACAGACACTCACCCACTCAGCCAGCTACTCAGCCACTCACTCACCCACTCACCCACCCACCCAGACACTCACCAACTCAGCCACTCACTCACTCAGCCAGCCACTCACCCACTCAGCCACTCACTCACTCAGCCAGCCACTCACCCACTGCTCAGCCTGGGGAGACAAACTAGGCCTTGAGTCACCCACACACACAGACACTCACCCACTCACCCAGCCACTCACCCACTCAGACACTCACCCACTCAGCCACTCACCCACACAGACACTCACCCACTCAGCCAGCTACTCAGCCACTCACTCACCCACTCACCCACCCACCCAGACACTCACCCACTCAGCCACTCACTCACTCAGCCAGCCACTCACCCACTCAGCCACTCACTCACTCAGCCAGCCACTCACCCACTGCTCAGCCTGGGGAGACAAACTAGGCCTTGACTCACTCAGCCAGCCAGTCACTCAGCCAGTCAGCCACTCAGCCAGCCACTCACTCACCCACTCAGCCACTCACTCACCCACTCAGCCTGGGGAGACAAACTAGGCCTTGAATCACACAGACACTCAGCTACTCACTCACCCACCCAGCCAGTCACTCACTCAGCCACTCAGACAGTCACTCACTCAGCCACTCAGACAGTCACTCACTCACCCACTCAGCCACTCCTCAGCCTGGGGAGACAAACTAGGCCTTGAGTCAGACAGACACTCACCCACTCACCCACTCACCCACTCACCCACTCACCCACTCAGTCACTCACCCACTCAGCCACTCAGCCACTCCTCAGCCTGGGGAGATAAACACCCACTCAGCCAGTCACTCACTCACCCACTCAGCCAGCCACTCACCCACTCAGCCAGCCACTCAGCCACTCAGCCACTCCTCAGCCTGGGGAGACAAAGGCGGTCGGGAGTCAGACAGACACTCAGCCAGCCACTCAGCCACTCAGTCAGTCACTCAGCCACTCAGTCACTCAGCCAGTCACTCACCCACTCAGTCAGCCAGCCACTCACCCAGTCACTCACCCAGCCACTCACCCAGCCACTCACCCAGCCACTCACCCAGCCACTCACCCACTCAGTCAGCCAGCCAGTCACCCAGCCAGTCACCCAGCCACTCACCCAGCCACTCACCCAGCCACTCACCCAGCCACTCACCCAGCCACTCACCCAGCCACTCACTCAGCCACTCACCCAGCCACTCACCCACTCAGCCACTCACCCACCCACTCACCCAGCCACTCACCCAGCCACTCACCCACTCAGCCAGCCACTCACCCAGCCACTCACCCAGCCACTCACCCAGCCACTCACCCAGCCACTCACCCAGCCACTCACCCAGCCACTCACCCACTCACCCACCCACTCACCCAGCAACTCACCCACTCAGCCACTCACCCAGCCACTCACCCAGCCACTCACCCACTCAGCCAGCCACTCACCCAGCCACTCACCCAGCCACTCACCCAGCCACTCACCCACTCACCCACCCACTCACCCAGCAACTCACCCACTCAGCCACTCACCCACCCACTCAGCCAGCCACTCACCCAGCCACTCACCCTGCCACTCACCCACTCAGCCTGCCACTCACCCAGCCACTCACCCAGCCACTCACCCACTCAGCCAGCCACTCACCCAGCCACTCACCCTGCCACTCACCCTGCCACTCACCCACTCAGCCAGCCACTCACCCAGCCACTCACCCAGCCACTCACCCAGCCACTCACTCAGCCACTCACCCACTCAGCCAGCCACTCACCCAGCCACTCACCCAGCCACTCACCCAGCCACTCACCCACTCAGCCAGCCACTCACCCAGGCACTCACCCAGCCACTCACCCAGCCACTCACCCAGCCACTCACCCAGCCACTCACCCAGCCACTCAGTCAGCCACTCACCCAGCCACTCACTCACCCAGCCACTCACCCACTCACCCAGCCACTCACCCAGCCACTCAGCCACTCACCAGCTCAGCCAGCCACTCACCCAGCCACTCACCCAGCCACTCACTCACCCACTCACCCAGCCACTCATCCAGCCACTCACTCAGCCACTCACCCAGCCACTCAGCCAGCCACTCACCCAGCCACTCACCCAGCCACTCACCCAGCCACTCACCCACTCACCCACCCACTCACCCAGCCACTCACCCACTCAGCCAGCCACTCACCCAGCCACTCACCCTGCCACTCACCCACTCAGCCTGCCACTCACCCAGCCACTCACCCAGCCACTCACCCACTCAGCCAGCCACTCACCCAGCCACTCACCCTGCCACTCACCCTGCCACTCACCCACTCAGCCAGCCACTCACCCAGCCACTCACCCAGCCACTCACTCAGCCACTCACCCACTCAGCCAGCCACTCACCCAGCCACTCACCCAGTCACTCACCCAGCCACTCACCCACTCAGCCAGCCACTCACCCAGCCACTCACCCAGCCACTCACTCAGCCACTCACCCACTCAGACACCCAGCCACTCACCCACTCAGCCAGCCACTCAGCCAGCCACTCACCCTGCCACTCACCCAGCCACTCACTCAGCCACTCACCCACTCAGACACCCAGCCACTCACCCACTCAGCCAGCCACTCACCCAGCCACTCACCCTGCCACTCACCCAGCCACTCACCCAGCCACTCACCCAGCCACTCACCCAGCCACTCACCCAGCCACTCACCCAGCCACTCACTCACCCAGCCACTCACCCAGCCACTCACCCAGCCACTCAGCCACTCGCCAGCTCAGCCAGCCACTCACCCAGCCACTCACCCAGCCACTCACCCAGCCACTCACCCAGCCACTCACTCAGCCACTCACCCAGCCACTCAGCCAGCCACTCACCCAGCCACTCACCCAGCCACTCACCCAGCCACTCACCCAGCCACTCAGCCAGCCACTCACCCAGCCACTCACTCACTCACCCAGCCACTCAGCCACTCACCAGCTCAGCCAGCCACTCACCCAGCCACTCACCCAGCCACTCACTCACCCACTCACCCAGCCACTCACCCAGCCACTCACCAGCTCAGCCAGCCACTCACCCAGCCACTCACCCAGCCACTCACTCACCCAGCCACTCACCCAGCCACTCACCCAGCCACTCACTCAGCCACTCACCCAGCCACTCACCCACCCACCCACCACCTCACCCACCCACCACCTCACCCACCACCTCACCCACCCACCACCTCACCCACCCACTCACACACTCACCACCTCACCCACCCACCCACCCACCACCTCACCCACCTCACCCATCACCTCACCCGCTCCGCTCACCCACCTCACCCACTCACCCACTCATTCACTCCCTCACCCACCCCCTCACCCACCCACTCACCCACTCACTCACCCACCCACTCACTCCCTCACCCACCACCTCACCCACCCACTCACCCCCTCACCACCTCACCCACTCACCCACCCACCCCCTCACTCACCCCCTCACCCACCTCACCCACTCACCCACCATCTCACCCACCACCTCACCCACCCCCTCACCCCCCCTCACCACCTCACTCACCCCCTCACCCCCCTCACCACCTCACTCACCACCTAACCCAGCCACTCACCCACCCCCTCACCCCCTCTCCCACCCCATCACCTCAGCCACCACCTCACTCACCCACCCACCCACCCTCTCACCCACCTCACCCACCACCTCACCCACTCACCCCCCCACCACCTCACCCCCCCCCCCACCCACTCACCCACTCACCCACTCACCCCCCCCCCTCTCACCACCTCACCACCTCATTCACCCACCTCACTCACTCACCTCACTCACCCCCTCACCCACTCACCCCACCCACCCACTCACCCACCACCTCACCCACTCACTCACCCACTCACCCACCAACTCACCCCCCCCCTCACCCACTCACCACCTCACCCCCTCACCACCTCACCCAACCCCCCCCCCCACCCCCTCAACCACCACCCGCTCACTCACCCACCCACCTCACCCACCACCTCACCCACTCACCCACCACCTCACCACCTCACCCCCTCACCCACCACCCACCACCTCACCACCTCACCCACTCACCCACCACCTCACCCCCTCACCCACCACCTCACCCCCTCACCCACCAACTCACCACCTCACCCACCACCTCACCACCTCACCCACTCACCCACCACCTCACCCCACCCACCTCACCCACCACCTCACCACCCCACCCACCCCCCTCACCACCTCACCCCCCTCACCCCCTCACCCACCACCTCACCACCTCACCCACTCACCCACCACCTCACCACCTCACCCACTCACCCACCACCTCACCCACCCACCCACCACCTCACCCCCTCACCCACCCCCTCACCACCTCACCCCCTCACCCCCTCACCCACCACCTCACCACCTCACCCACTCACCCACCACCTCACCACCTCACCCACTCACCCACTCACCCACCACCTCACCCACCCACCCACCACCTCACCCACTCACCCACCCCCTCACCCACTAACCCACCACCTCACCACCTCACCCATTCACCCATCACCTCACCCCCTCACCCCCTCACCCACCACCTCACCACCTCACCCACTCACCCACCACCTCACCACCTCACCCACTCACCCACTCACCCACCACCTCACCCACCCACCCACCACCTCACCCACTCACCCACCCCCTCACCCACTCACCCACCACCTCACCACCTCACCCATTCACCCACCCCCTCACCCACTCACCCACCACCTCACCACCTCACCCATTCACCCATCACCTCACCCCCTCACCCACCACCTCACCACCTCACCCACTCACCCACCACCTCACCCCCTCACCCACCAACTCACCACCTCACCCACCACCTCACCACCTCACCCACTCACCCACCACCTCACCCACCCACCTCACCCACCACCTCACCACCCCACCCACCCCCTCACCACCTCACCCCCTCACCCCCTCACCCACCACCTCACCACCTCACCCACTCACCCACCACCTCACCACCTCACCCACTCACCCACCACCTCACCCACCCACCCACCACCTCACCCCCCTCACCCACCCCCTCACCACCTCACCCCCTCACCCCCTCACCCACCACCTCACCACCTCACCCACTCACCCACCACCTCACCACCTCACCCACTCACCCACTCACCCACCACCTCACCCACCCACCCACCACCTCACCCACTCACCCACCCCCTCACCCACTCACCCACCACCTCACCACCTCACCCATTCACCCATCACCTCACCCCCTCACCCCCTCACCCACCACCTCACCACCTCACCCACTCACCCACCACCTCACCACCTCACCCACTCACCCACTCACCCACCACCTCACCCACCCACCCACCACCTCACCCACTCACCCACCCCCTCACCCACTCACCCACCACCTCACCACCTCACCCATTCACCCACCCCCTCACCCACTCACCCACCACCTCACCACCTCACCCATTCACCCATCACCTCACCCCCTCACCCACCACCTCACCACCTCACCCACTCACCCACCACCTCACCCCCTCACCCACCCACCCACCACCTCACCCACCCACCCCCTCACCACCTCACCCACCACCTCACCACCTCACCCACCCACCCACCACCTTACCCACCCACCCACCACCTCACCCACTCACTCACCCACTCACCCCCCCACCACCTCACCCCCCCCCCCCCCACCCACTCACTCCCTCACCCACCACCTCACCACCTCACCCACTCACCCACCACCTCACCACCTCACCCACTCACCCACCACCTCACCCACCCACCCCCTCACCACCTCACCCACCACCTCACCACCTCACCCACTCACCCACCACCTCACCCCCTCACCCACCACCTCACCACCTCACCCACTCACCCACCAACTCACCCCCCCCACTCACCACCTCACCCCCTCACCCCCCCCCCCCCCACCCCCTCAACCACCACCCGCTCACTCACCCACCCACCTCACCCACCACCTCACCACCCCACTCACCCACTCACCCCCTCACCCCCTCACCACCTCACCCCCTCACCCACCACCTCACCCACTCACCCACCACCTCACCACCTCACCCACCCACCCACCACCTCACCCACTCACCCACCACCTCACCCACCACCTCACCCACCCACCCACCACCTCACCCACTCACCCACCCCCTCACCCACTCACCCACCCCCTCACCCACTCACCCACCACCTCACCCACTCACCCACCCCCTCACCCACTCACCCACCCCCTCACCCACTCACCCACCACCTCACCCACTCACCCACCCCCTCACCCACTCACCCACCCCCTCACCCACCACCTCACCCACTCACCCACCCCCTCACCCACTCACCCACCACCTCACCCACTCACCCACCACCTCACCCCCTCACCCACCCACCCACCACCTCACCCACCCACCCCCTCACCACCTCACCCACCACCTCACCACCTCACCCACTCACCCACCACCTCACCCCCTCACCCACCACCTCACCACCTCACCCACTCACCCACCAACTCACCCCCCCCACTCACCCACTCACCACCTCACCCCCTCACCCCCCCCCCCACCCCCTCAACCACCACCCGCTCACTCACCCACCCACCTCACCCACCACCTCACCACCCCACTCACCCACTCACCCCCTCACCCCCTCACCACCTCACCCCCTCACCACCTCACCCCCTCACCCACCACCTCACCCACCCACCCACTCACCCACCACCCACCCCCTCAACCACCACCCGCTCACTCACCCACCCACCTCACCCACCACCTCACCACCCCACTCACCCACTCACCCCCTCACCCACTCACCCACCACCTCACCCACCCACCCACCCACCTTTCCATCGTCTCCCTGGAACTTGTTGAGTGCCGCTCTGCATGCCGAGAAGGGCAGCCCCGTTCGCTTGCGCAACCTCTGCAGCTGCTCCTTGCCACCTCCTCCTGCTGCCCCTGCTGCCCCTCCTGCTGCTGCTGCTGCTGCCCCTTGGTGGGGCAGTGAAGCCGAGCAGTGGAAGGGCAGAAGCTGGGAGGAGCGGGGCAGCGTCCAGCGAAGGGCAAAGCGGCTCGTGATGGTGGTGGTGATGGTGGTGGTGAATCTCAGGGGTGATAGCTGCACACACACACACACAGTGTTATACACAGTGACACACACACACAGTGTCACACACACAGTGACACACACACACACAGTGTCACACACACACACACAGTGTCACACACACAGTGTCACACACACACAGTGTCACACACACACACACAGTGTTATACACAGTGACACACACACAGTGTCACACACACAGTGACACACACACAGTGTCACACACACACAGTGTCACACACACACACACAGTGTTATACACACACACACAGTGACACACAGTGTCACACACACACACAGTGACACACACAGTGTGTCACACACAGTGTGTACACACACACACACAGTGACACACACACAGTGACACACACACAGTGTCACACACACAGTGACACACATAGTGTCACACACACAGTGTACACCCACACAGTGTCAGTGTCACACACACACACACAGTGACACACAGTGACACACACGGTGTCACACACGGTGTCACACACACGGGGTATCATCATACCAGGGACGGAATGAATCACCAAGTGAATGAGTGACAGAGCGAGGGAATGAATCACCACGTGAACGAATCACCAAGTGAACGAGTGACAGAACGAGGGAATGAATCACCACGTGAACGAATCACCAAGTGAATGAGTGACAGAGGGAATGAATCACCACGTGAACGAATCACCAAGTGAATGAGTGACAGAGGGAATGAATCACCACGTGAACGAATCACCAAGTGAACGAGTGACAGAGCGAGCGAGGGAATGAATCACCAAGTGAACGAGTGACAGAGCGAGCGAGGGAATGAATCACCAAGTGAACGAGTGACAGAGCGAGCGAGGGAATGAATCACCAAGTGAACAAGTGAATGAATCACCAAGTGAACGAGTGACAGGGCGAGTGAGGGAATGAATCGCCAAGTGAATGAGTGAATGAATCACCAAGTGAACGAGTGACAGGGCGAGTGAGGGAATGAATCGCCAAGTGAACGAGTGAATGAATCACCAAGTGAACGAGTGACAGGGCGAGTGAGGGAATGAATCGCCAAGTGAATGAATCACCAAGTGAACGAGTGACAGGGCGAGTGAGGGAATGAATCGCCAAGTGAACGAGTGAATGAATCACCAAGTGAACGAGTGACAGGGCGAGTGAGGGAATGAATCGCCAAGTGAATGAATCACCAAGTGAACGAGTGACAGGGCGAGCGAGGGAATGAATCACCAAGTGAACGAGTGAACGAATCACCACGTGAACGAGAGGCGTTTTGAATGAACTGTGTGCGTGTGCGTTGACCGAGCCCGCCACGAGACGACTCGCGCGCCTTGGTAACGTGGCAGGGGTGGGAGAGGGTAGAGTAACGGAGGAGGTGTACAAAGTAACGGAGAAGTAACGAATGCGGAGGAGAAAGTAACGGATGAGTAACGCGGCGCGAGTGACTTCACCTTCAACCAAGCGCTGGGCGCCGCCATTGCGATTAACCACGACACCGGAAACCGGAAGCGGAAATGGAACTGACGACGGGGGGGAAATGCGGGGCGGGGGTTCCGGTTGGATGACGTCACGCGGGGTGATTTTGGAGGGAGGGGCTTGCGAGGGGAGGGGCTAGTGGGGGTGTGGGTGACGTCACGCAGGGTGAGGTGGGGGGAGGGGCTTTAGGGGAGAGGGGCTTGCGAGGGGAGGGGCTAGTCGGGGTGTGGGTGACGTCACGCTGAGTGAGGTGGGGGGAGGGGCTAGTGGGGTGTGGGTGACGTCACGCATAGTGATTTTGGAGGGAGGGGCTTTAGGGGGAGGGGCTTGCGAGGGGAGGGGCTAGTGGGGGTGTGTGTGACGTCACGCAAGGTGAGGTGGGGGGAGGGGCTTGTGAGGGGAGGGGCTTGTGAGGGGAGGGGCTAGTGGGTGACGTCACGCGGGGTGAGGTGGGGGGAGGGGCTTGTGAGGGGAGGGGCTAGTGGGGGTGTGTGTGACGTCACGCAAGGTGAGGTGGGGGGAGGGGCTTGTGAGGGGAGGGGCTTGTGAGGGGAGGGGCTAGTGGGTGACGTCACGCAGGGTGAGGTGGGGGGAGGGGCTTGTGAGGGGAGGGGCTAGTGGGGGTGTCGGTGACGTCACGCAAGGTGAGGTGGGGGGAGGGACTTGTGAGGGGAGGGGCTAGTGGGGTGTGGGTGACGTCACGCGGGGTGAGGTGGGGGGAGGGGCTTGTGAGGGGAGGGGCTAGTGGGGTGTGGGTGACGTCACGCGGGGTGAGGTGGGGGTGGAGACGGGAAGTGGGTTCGAGGCCTGTGATTGGTGCAGAGAGGCCTCAATGATGATTGGCTGCGGGCAGAAGCAGTGGATGTCATTGGTGGAGAGAAATCTACTCACTCAACCACTCACTCACTCACTTACTCACCTACACACTCACCCACTCACCTACCTACTCACTCACCCACTCACCTGCCTACTCACTCACCCACTCACTCACTCACCCGCTCACCCACTCACCTACCTACTCACTCACTCACCCGCTCACCCACTCACCTACATACTCACTCACCCACTCACCCACTCACCTGCCTACTCACCCACCCACTCACCCACCCACTCACTCACTCACCCACTCACTCACTCACTCACCCGCTCACCCACTCACACACTCACTCACTCACCCACTCACTCACCCACTCACTCACTCACTCACTCACCCACTCACACACTCACTCACTCACCCACACACACTCACTCACCCACTCACTCACTCACTCACCCACTCACTCACACATTCACTCACTCACTTACTCACTCACCCACTCACTCACACACTCACTCACTCACCCACTCACTTACTCACTCACACACTCACTCACTCACCCACTCACTCACTCACCCACACACTCACACACTCACTCACACACTCACTCACCCACTCACTCACACACTCACCACTACTACTACTCACAACCACACTCATAGTGGATATTAGTGCACTGTATAGTGTAGTGTATAGTAGTGTATAGTGTAGTGTATAGTGTAGTGTATTGTGTAGTGTATAGTGTAGTGTATAGTGTAGTGTATAGTGTAGTGTATAGTAGTGTATAGTGTAGTGTATAGTGTAGTGTATAGTGTAGTGTATAGTAGTGTATAGTGTAGTGTATAGTGTAGTGTATAGTAGTGTATAGTGTAGTGTATAGTGTAGTGTATAGTGTAGTGTATTGTGTAGTGTATAGTGTAGTGTATAGTGTAGTGTATAGTGTAGTGTATAGTGTAGTGTATAGTATAGTGTATAGTAGTGTAGTGTATAGTGTAGTGTATAGTGTAGTGTGTAGTGTATAGTGTAGTATATAGTAGTGTAGTGTATAGTGTAGTGTATAGTGTAGTGTAGTGTATAGTGTAGTGTATAGTGTAGTGTGTAGTGTATAGTGTAGTGTATAGTGTAGTGTGTAGTGTAGTGTATAGTGTAGTGTATAGTGTAGTGTATAGTGTATAGTAGTGTGTAGTGTAGTGTATAGTATAGTGTATAGTAGTGTAGTGTATAGTGTATAGTGTAGTGTATAGTGTAGTGTATAGTGTAGTGTAGTGTATAGTGTAGTGTATAGTATAGTGTATAGTGTAGTGTGTAGTGTATAGTGTAGTGTATAGTGTAGTGTGTAGTGTGTAGCGTATAGTGTAGTGTATAGTGTAGTGTATAGTGTAGTGTGTAGTGTAGTGTATAGTGTAGTGTATAGTATCGTGTAGTGTATAGTGTATAGTGTAGTGTGTAGTGTAGTGTATAGTGTAGTGTGTAGTGTAGTGTATAGTGTATAGTGTAGTGTATAGTGTAGTGTATAGTGTAGTGTATAGTGTATAGTGTAGTGTATAGTGTAGTGTGTAGTGTAGTTTAAGAGTTGTGGTGTATAGTGTAGTGTATAGTGTAGTGTATAGTGTAGTGTATAGTAGTGCAGTGTATTGCAGTGTAGTGTATAGTAGTGTAGTGTATAGTAGTGTAGTGTATAATGTAGTGTATAGTGTAGTGTATAGTGTAGTGTATAGTGTAGTGTATAGTAGTGTATAGTAGTGTATAGTAGTGTATAGTGTAGTGTATAGTAGTGTAGTGTATAGTAATGTATAGTGTAGTGTATAGTGTATAGTGTAGTGTATAGTGTAGTGTATAGTGTAGTGTATAGTGTAGTGTAATGTGTATAGTAGTGTATAGTGTAGTGTATAGTATATAGTAGTGTAGTGTATAGTGTAGTGTATAGTAGTGTAGTAGTGTAGTGTATAGTAGTGTAGTGTATAGTAATGTATAGTGTAGTGTATAGTGTATAGTGTAGTGTATAGTGTAGTGTATAGTGTAGTGTAATGTGTATAGTGTAGTGTATAGTGTAGTGTATAGTAGTGTATAGTAGTGTATAGTGTAGTGTATAGTAGTGTAGTGTATAGTAGTGTAGTGTATAGTAGTGTATAGTGTAGTGTATAGTGTAGTGTATAGTGTAGTGTATAGTGTAGTGTATAGTGTAGTGTATAGTGTAGTGTATAGTAGTGCAGTGTGTGGTGTAGTGTATAGTAGTATAGTGGTGATACGCGCTGGGGTAGGGATCGTGTGCCAGCGCGTAGTGATTGGCTGTGTGTGTTGGTGACGCGCGCTGACAGCGATAGGATCCTGGGGCAAGCGCGCGGGGATTGGTCAACTAAGGGGGATGCTCACGTCGAGGTCCGCATACGCTCCGTCTCCCGTGAGCGGGGGCTACATAAGGTGGTGCGCACAGGCGCACGGGGAGCGAGTGACCAGCGAAGACTGAAGACGGAGGAGGAAGAGACAGGGCCCTGCGGCACCTAGTCCCGCTGTCCTTGTAGGGGCCGGGGCTCTGTGTGACCCAGAGGCGGGACCCTGGGACCCGGGGCCGAACGTCCGTGTGAGGGCCGGCCCTCGGGACCCAGAGGTTGTGACCCACGCCCAAGCTGGGGTGGGCCTGTAGGCTCCACTGACGTTACGGGGCTGGAGTGCAGTGTGAGCCTGCAGCGTGAGCCATAGTAACCACACGTGTCAAGTGAAGTGTGTGTAGTCAGAGGCATAGTGACCACACGTGTCAAGTGAAGTGTGTGTAGTCAGAGGCATAGTGACCACACGTGTCAAGTGAAGTGTGTGTAGTCAGAGGCATAGTGACCACACGTGTCAAGTGAAGTGTGTGTAGTCAGAGGCATAGTGACCACACGTGTCAAGTGAAGTGTGTGTAGTCAGAGGCATAGTGACCACACGTGTCAAGTGAAGTGTGTGTAGTCAGAGGCATAGTGACCACACGTGTCAAGTGAAGTGTGTGTAGTCAGAGGCATAGTGACCACACGTGTCAAGTGAAGTGTGTGTAGTCAGAGGCATAGTGACCACACGTGTCAAGTGAAGTGTGTGTAGTCAGAGGCATAGTGACCACACGTGTCAAGTGAAGTGTGTGTAGTCAGAGGCATAGTGACCACACGTGTCAAGTGAAGTGTGTGTAGTCAGAGGCATAGTGACCACACGTGTCAAGTGAAGTGTGTGTAGTCAGAGGCATAGTGACCACACGTGTCAAGTGAAGTGTGTGTAGTCAGAGGCATAGTGACCACACGTGTCAAGTGAAGTGTGTGTAGTCAGAGGCATAGTGACCACACGTGTCAAGTGAAGTGTGTGTAGTCAGAGGCATAGTGACCACACGTGTCAAGTGAAGTGTGTGTAGTCAGAGGAATAGTGACCACACGTGTCAAGTGAAGTGTGTGTAGTCAGAGGCATAGTGACCACACGTGTCAAGTGAAGTGTGTGTAGTCAGAGGCATAGTGACCACACGTGTCAAGTGAAGTGTGTGTAGTCAGAGGCATAGTGACCACACGTGTCAAGTGAAGTGTGTGTAGTCAGAGGCATAGTGACCACACGTGTCAAGTGAAGTGTGTGTAGTCAGAGGCATAGTGACCACACGTGTCAAGTGAAGTGTGTGTAGTCAGAGGCATAGTGACTACACGTGTCAAGTGTTGTATATGTTGGTTATCAAAATTTTGATGTGTTGTATGCGTGCGTGGGTGAAATTAGTATGTTGTATATGTGGGTTATGAATATTCAGTGAAAATAATAATAATCAAATGAAATTTGGTCAAATGTGTAATTATCCGGAAATATGTTAATTTATGCAATTATGCACATCTAATTATGCCAATTCGAGAGGTAATCGTAGTAATTATGCGAGTGGGTGTAATTATGATAATGCCAGTCGTTATGATAACCAGACCCCGCCTCGGTGACGAGGGTGGGTTATCGATCGGAATAAGGCAATTAATCGTATGCAGTTATGCAGGTGTGGTGTAAGTATGCAAGATTAACTTAGATTAACTCGGCATCGTTGTCTAGGTTCGTCTCATTCTCGCTTATATTTTAGGTCCCCGGTTCACCCCGTTATCGCTTTAACATTTACTGAGTATGTATTAGTGTGTTTATTAAGGTCACCAAGTTCAGATCTCAACGCAGAAGCAGATCTTATGCATAGATTTCAGGAAAGAATCACACAACCACTTCTGTATTAATCAATTTATTACTAATTCAACCTCAACTATGATATAGTATGCGAACTCTCAATCCCGGAACGTCAACACGGCATCAATACAGTATCATCAACGATTGTCTGATTTCACTTTGACAACGGCACATGGATCCCGCATAACGCGATGGTTGTTAGTGAGAGAGAGAGTCGTTAAAATATGCAAATACTATGCTAAGAGAAACCTTAACGTTAATGAATGATTATACTCAATATTGTTCACGCAGTACCGCACTCCTTATCGATCATACGCAACCCTTATCACGTTGTTAGCACCTTGGGTCACGGGACAGTTGAATATTCTGTAGAGGATGCGAGTACGTGCGGCGATTATGACTGAAAGATACTTGAAAGATTATACGGCGATAAAAAAAACACAATCAAAAACAGTTATTATTCTTAAAGGCACCAATCTCAACAGATACATCGGCAGGTTATCTGACAACAGAATGGCTCGGAGTAAGGGCCTGCGACGGTGCTCCTTTTCCGAAGATCGTTATCTTATACCAAGTTTACTAATTGGGGACCAGATCACCTGATAAGGATCTGGTGGGCCACCACTCCCCACGTGAGCGTGGCTCGGCGGAAGAATGTGCCAAGAATCAATTCGTATTGATGGATCTGTTGGGAATTTATGCGATTAAGAGTACAGCCCACTAAGTATTAAAGATAAAAATTACGAATACTCTTATAAACGACGGATGGCCATCACTCGGTCTCGTTGTGATGCCTTCACAGCCACGGATGGCTTATGGGTTCGAGTGTGTTTGAGTGGTAAGAGTTGTCTTGAATAGTCAGTGTTCGGAGTCGGTTCTTTACGTCAAACAGACGCCTGGTGGTCGTGTGGTGAGGGGGCGGTGCGCGTCATACGTATCAGTCGTTCCCCTGTCACCGTGGTGAACTGGTGGATGCCCGTTGATACGCTGTCGCAGTTCGGAACCCGGTCGGTAGGTGGCGCCCACAGCTCGCTCGCAGCGTGCAGTGTTGGGTCGTCGACCAGTGTGAGCACGGAGCCTCGTCGCCAAACCGCGACCCTCCCCCCTCCGGCGGCAGCAGAGACCTCCGACTCGGCAGAGGTTGACCCACGCAGGCCGAGTTGAGCTGTCAAGCGGGTCTTGCCCGCCTGCAGAGGAGATGGGGAGCCGCTTGAGTCGAGCCCCGAGAGCCGGCTCCGGTGAGCCGATCGAACTCGGCTGAGTCTCAGACGAGCTGAAGAGTCGAGCCGACCCGCTGGTCGCAGCTCGCTCCTGAGTCGACCCTCCCGGTCGAGCTGAAGATGAGTCGAGCCGACCCGCTGGTCGCAGCTCGCTCCTGAGTCGACCCTCCCGGTCGAACTGAAGATGAGTCGAGCCGACCCGCTGGTCGCAGCTCGCTCCTGAGTCGACCCTCCCGGTCGAGCTGAAGATGAGTCGAGCCGACCCGCTGGTCGCAGCTCGCTCCTGAATCGACCCTCCCGGTCGAGCTGAAGATGAGTCGAGCCGACCCGCTGGTCGCAGCTCGCTCCTGAGTCGACCCTCCCGGTCGAGCTCCTGAGCCGACCCTCCCGGTCGAACTCCTGAGCCGACCCTCCCGGTCGAACTGGTTTCCAATGCTCAGGGTCCTTTCTTTTATGCCGAAAAATCCCTTTAGATCCTGCCCACAAGGTGGGGTTTCTTTCGATTTACTGTGTCAGGATCTGTCCGTAGGTATGTGTGTCCATGTGTGTGTCCGTACGTCCGTATGTCCTTGTGTGCATAAGTCGTCTCTCTGTCTGGGTGCGATATTATCTCTTGTCTGGCCTTCTTCATGAACCAAAACACAGACGTTACAAATCGTCTTATAGGCATCTTTGTCCGTGTTGCACCACCTGGAGGGAGGGGCAACACTCCCTCCGACCCTCACCGACGCACAAAGAAATGGTTAAAAAGTTTTAAGTTAACATTTGTCCCTTACCATTTCACAGCTATGATTCTGTATGTAACCTAAGGTCTGTCGTTTCCCATCGTGGTGCTTGACTCAAGTGGAGGTGTTTCCCTGAGCGTATACACACTCATATCCCGCGCTGCGGGGATACAAAGACGGCCGGGATCTCCCTTTCTCTCCGACCCTGGGTTTAACATCGCTCTTTTATTATGTATTTTATATTCGACCTGGTGGTGATTCATCCCGTTATGCTTCGGGTCGAGTTGTATATAAAGTATTAAAGTATGGAAATAACATTTCATATCAATAACTTTAGCCTACCCTGTTGTTAAATTCCGACTTTAACGTGACTTTAATAGCAATACAGAATAATTGAGCTTTTTGTCTTAACTAGGCGAACACGAACTTCTGGTGACCCCCGCAGCCTCGCTGTTCAGCTGAGCCTGCATCCTTGAGAGAGGCACAACACCCTTATTCTCGTCTCACTGTGGTCATCCAACCTTCTGCTCTGGGAGTGTTATTAATTTCAGGACAAAGGCCCCCTCACGTTCAGACGTGCAGGGTTGTTTAAATCAGCTCCCTCCCCTGTGCACACAGCCTTGAGCTGGGTTTATCTTTGCTCCCTCCCCTGTGCACACGTGTTCCAATTAGCTCGGAATCCCTAAACACACAATCAGTGATGATTCCTGGCTTTCTGTGGTTGTGATTTAGACAAAGGCGCCTCTGCTTCCTTTAATTGCCTTTGAGTTGACACTGCCCTATTATTCGCCCATGTGCTGAGGTCATAGAATTCGTTTTGACTTCAGTAATGTTAACATTCAGTATTGGATTAGCAAATGGGCAATGGTTCATTGATGTAGCTCGCAGCCTGGTCTCCAATTTGAGCGAGCGCGAGGATCGATAATTTCGAATTTTGACGTTACTTTAAAACCATGCAGGATGGTTGGGCTTTTTGCCTTAACTATGTCTGGCTGACTCTCCCACTGTCTCTGCCGCCTGCACGGGTGACATGTGCCCGTTCATCAGGCCTTATCTTTCCTTGAAGCAAGGTTGCAAATTCTGCCATCCTAGCCCTCCTCCAGTTCATTACTTAACAACACCTGGTGTTTTGCAGTTTGCTGCTCTTTGGTGTGTTTTCATTCATTATATATCAATTTTGGAAGAAGGCCAGTATACAACACAAGTGAAGTGTGTGTAGTCAGAGGCATAGTAACTACACGTGTTAAGTGAAGTGTGTGTAGTCAGAGGAATAGTGACCACACGTGTCAAGTGAAGTGTGTGTAGTCAGAGGCATAGTGACCACACGTGTCAAGTGAAGTGTGTGTAGTCAGAGGCATAGTAACTACACGTGTTAAGTGAAGTGTGTGTAGTCAGAGGAATAGTGACCACACGTGTCAAGTGAAGTGTGTGTAGTCAGAGGCATAGTGACCACACGTGTCAAGTGAAGTGTGTGTAGTCAGAGGAATAGTGACCACACGTGTCAAGTGAAGTGTGTGTAGTCAGAGGCATAGTGACCACACGTGTCAAGTGAAGTGTGTGTAGTCAGAGGCATAGTGACCACACGTGTCAAGTGAAGTGTGTGTAGTCAGAGGCATAGTGACCACACGTGTCAAGTGAAGTGTGTGTAGTCAGAGGAATAGTGACCACACGTGTCAAGTGAAGTGTGTGTAGTCAGAGGCATAGTGACCACACGTGTCAAGTGAAGTGTGTGTAGTCAGAGGAATAGTGACCACACGTGTCAAGTGAAGTGTGTGTATTTAGAGGCATAGTGACCACACGTTGTATCGTGACTTCACCAGTAATCCCTATTGAAGTCTGGTGTCATGCATAGGCATGCATTTAAACAATGTATTATTTCATGATTCGCTTCCAAACGACACTAAGTCGATAGCTATCCAAAAAGTTGAGATTATTTTTTATGCATTTCAATTTTGATAGATTATCTAATTCGTCTTGGGCAATTTTTATTATACCACGTATTGTCCACTGAGATAGAGAGCTCTTTTTCAGAAGCGACCCGACCACAAATGATTGCTCAAAGAATTGCTTATCATATGAAAATGTATAGCAGCCAAATACTCTTGACGCATTTTGATTCTAAATGTGGAGTGAAATACCGGAGGACTCGTAGAAAGGCTATATGTGATCACGGGAGAGAGGCACGCACACTCTAAATATACGTCAGGGTCAGAATCGAACCTACGACCGCCTGTATACCAGGCGAGGTAGTAAACATCTCCTGGCCACCATGACGTCCCTGCTGGGGTCCTCCCAGCTCACTGAGGGTCCACTGGCAACGTTGCCCTCAGTGGTGCTCGTTGCCTTGTCCTGATGTGGCCCATGGGATTGGGCCCTGGGATAATCATAACAAGCTAATCAACACCGTTTAAGAATGTGGATCTTGATTTGTGTGTTAGATCTTGATTTGAAGCTATCGTGACTGCAGGAATCCATACTTTTTTGATTCTTTTGGTAAAGTCACATAGGTTGAAAATAAAATAAATCACGACGTTTTGATCGCAATATAAGCGGTCGTCTTCAGGCGGAAAAAAATATAATCTAGCAGTGGAACTGCTGAACTAGCGAGAGAGCAGCTACAACAAGGAGGCTATATATGTGGCGATGGGCAAGCAAGCGGGGTCTGAGATGGAAAGAAATTCCACCCCCGGACGCAAGTACCTCCGTTGTGTTAATTGAGGATTAGGGAGAGAGGGATTCGGGAGGGAGACTAGGATGAATGAGCTTCCGTCACCGCATAAGAGTATCATGCCCGCATATGCGCACAACATCAGTGTTAACGAGAGACTAAAATGTGGATGTCCAGAATAAACACCCAGTTCGAGACGCAAACATCGCAACCCGCAGTCTCCGACATTCCAATAAGACGCTCGTGAAACCATCATCAACCTCAGAACAACAACAGCAGGCCGATGTGCACTTCTTCAAAATTGAAAAATGTCAAACAAGCCCGAGTAGTGCACTTGTGGCCATGCAGCCCAAACTATCGAACATCAAAGTAAACCACTGTAGTGTGTGCTCCTTAAGTGAAGGCTGAATCGCGTAATGACATCAACTCCCTCCTGAAGCCCTCTCGACATTGGCATCAAACTCCTGAACCAACCTGCCAGCGCGAACGATCATAAAATGGACATTGATTTGAAGCTTTCGTGTCTGCAGGAATCCAAACTCTTTGGTTCTTTCTGTAAAGTCATGTGTTGCAATCGAAACGTCGTGATTTGTTTTATTTTATTTCTAACTACGTGACTTTACCGAAAGAACCAAAGAGTATTGAAAATTGAAGTTGAATTGGGTTGTTTTGTGTGTATCTTGACCTGCTTATTGTGACCCCAAAGAACAAATTTCTAAAAGTTGGCGGTAATTGATAATGAATTATCTGCGCCTTGGGAAAACAAATGTCTATTACTTTGAGGTCGTGATTAGGATGATGCATGCAGTTCAGTGGTAATGCAAAGGAGTGGATCACGTTGTGCCTAGAAAATATAAAGTGAATATTAACTGTGAATATGGTGAGGGCGATTTGATGATATGGCTACGAGTCGAACAGACACTCAGAGATCCGCATGGAAACCCAGAGACTCGCCGAGAGACCCACAGGTGAATGATCTGAGAAAAGTGGTTATTGTGTGATCTATGGTTTGAAACTGGTGATGCAGTCACATTCTGGGCTATGTATGGAAATAGATTAGTGCTCCTGCTGAAGTTGAGCTTGAGCCGGGACTGGTCGTAACATGGGGTTACAGTGAAGACAGAGCCAACCTGTAACAAACAAGACAGCCCGTCTAGTACATTGTGGATGGTGGGGGTGGTGGCGAGCGATGAGAGAGGCAGGGTGGTATGGGATAGGGGAGGGCTGATTGTAGAGGGTGGAGGTGAATGTTTGAGGGGTGGTGGGAAATGGGTTGTCCGATGTTCCGCTTGGAGCTTTGGACTTAAGCAATGCAATCACTTGTTTTTCTTGGTTTGGCTGTGAGCAAGGTCCCAACCATGATATCTGCTGTTTCATGGAATATGTTTTTTTCATTTCAGACCAATTAATTAAATGTACAACGTGCACAGTGTTCACTCACTCTCGAAGAGAGAAAACGACTCAGAGGCGCGAGGGGGAACGTCAGGCCAGATGGAATTGTAGTGGAATAACGCGCGGGGGGGGGGGTGCAAGTGGAAAAGAGACGGCTCATTAAGATGCATAGCAGTGATTGGTTAATTCTACATCTGAAAACATTCTTAAAATGTAATTCTCGTCAGGGAACCATCGTGTAATGATGTACTGATGAGACTCACACAGGATCGCAGAGTGATGCATCCCCATGGAGACTCACACACAGACTCACGTAGAGACACACATCACAAACACACTCATAGAAAGCCGTAAGGTCACGTAGTTGGTGAAGTCTGCGAGTCCCTATGTGCATGTATGTGTGTGTTAATAACTGAGCCTTTAGTGAAACTTTTGCTAGGCGATGGCCTCATCACACCGTGCGATTTGTGGGGAGACATTTGTAAAAATATCACCACGATGGTCAGTGCAGGTCGGCGATGGTGGGGAGAATCTATGCGGTACCAGAGAAGTGCATTGCAGCAATGACGGTGGGCAAGGCATGTGGCGAAACAGGTTGAATTCTGCCGTCATCACAGAGGTATGCACCCTAGAGCTACTTTCAAACGATAGCACATTCCCCAGCCAAGATCCCAATTGAAATGTCAATCTTGGCAGCTAAACCGGATTTGTTTTAATTCCCCGAACAAAGTAAAATGACTTGGGCAGACGTCAAAAAGAGTTTAGCATTTTTTCTGGTCAGTATTTTGGAAAATAGCCAACATTGTTGGAATAGGTTGCAAATATATTAGGTGCTAGACTTTGCAGAAGGCTGGTTTTGTTGTTAGAACCCAGGTCTTGGGGTGTGTTGCATTCAAGTACAGTATTACCTTAATTCATAATATAGGTTTTTGGGAAGCGTATTATTAAATAAATCAAATTACAATTCCTTATAAGGGAAACAAATACCAATGAATTACAATTGAATGATTACCAATCTATATAATTACAATACCCTCCCCCTCTTTGCCTCGAATCACTGCACCAGATTGAATTAAATGATTACGTCACTCTGCTGCTACTCTATTTAAGACCGGGAGCAACAGGAGAGCTTCACCATTCTTGCCCGAAGAAGCTGATTGTAATTACCAGCAAAACATTGTTGTTGATTCTCTCTTCAACACACCGGTGGGCTAAAGAAGTGAATTATTTTGTCCATTGAAAAACGTGACACATTTTTACTGTTTGATTCTTCCACTAAACTCATGTACATAGAAAGTGTGTGCAAGTCGATGTGTGTGTCTGTCTTTTTC